>NC_056735.1:1501982471-1502032471 GCF_019279795.1 Protopterus annectens
CCACCAGGTGTGTTACGGCAGGGGGGCATTTTCACAGACACACACACGCTTGGTGAGTGCACTGACTACATTGATTCAATGAGTGGAGCTGCTGCTTCCCCAATAATACTTAACTTGATTCATAAATCCACAGCGACCAACTTAACTTGATTCATAAATCCACACCGACTAAAGAAATCCAAATACGATGATGCAAAAGGACCTACTGCTTAATTCCAGCCCTTAATAAATTCACACGAGCAAGTAAAGCTTCCCCAATAATACTTAACTTGATTCATAAATCCACACCGACCAAAGAAATCCAAATACGATGATGCAAAATGAGCTGATGCTTAATTATGGCCCTTAATAAATACACATGCACAAGTAAACTGAGCTGCCCTTAATAAATCCACAATGAGCAAGTAAACCGAGCTGCTGCTTCCCCAATTCCACAAGTAAACTGAGCTGCCCTTAATAAATCCACAACGAGCAAGTAAACTGAACTGCTGCTTCCCCATTTCTGGCCCTAAATAAATCCAAGCAAGTAAATGAGTTCTTGTTTCCTGCTGCCACATCCAAAATGAGCAAGTAATCCAAATGAGTCAGAAATGATGACTTGAGCTGTAGGAGCTCAATTCCGACTGGCTGACAGCCCTGACGGAGCTGACGTAATTGTGCATGTGATGATGTCAACTCCGACAGGGCGATATTTAAAAAAATTAAGAAAACCAAAAGAAAAAATCTGAAATGAAGGGGTGCCACTTGGGAATCGTGGCACCCCTTCATTTGGACCACAAAACTCGGTAAAAACCGAGTAATTCGGTATGATTGAGAGGTATGGTCTCTACCCATGGGCCTTCATCACTGCACCTTCACAGCCCCAAAGTTGGCTGAGCTGGGGGATGGACAACAGGGGTAGCCTGCCCCTCCAGGTGCACCAGGTGGCCCTCCATCTGGCGCAGCCATCCATCCAACTCAGAGCGGATGATGCTGTGCACCGCACTCTGGAACATGTTGCGGGTTGTGGCTTTCTCTCCACTGCTGTGCCCGGGGGGATGGGCCCCATCCTGTGAGGCAGTTCCACCCAAAGGTGGTGCAGGACCAGTGGAGGAGGATGTTCCAGGCTGGGTTCTAGACATGCTGGAGCCTGGTGCCATGGCCAGATGAGTTGGGGCAGGTGGATCTGCCATGATCTGTCTTCTCAAACATGCTATGGTCTTGTGGTTTTCCAAGATATACTGGTTAGTCATGAACAAAACATTTCAAAATGAGTTATAACAGCATGCATGGGTGTTCCAATTCACCCAGACCAACAGATCTGAAACAGTTGCATAGCAAACAGAACACATGCATAAATGGAACAACAGTAAGCATTTTAACAGCATGCAAGTTACATTGACGGCAACAGGCCACCAATAATGGTATTTGAACAAGATATATTAATATGTAACAAATTAAATAAATGAACAATAATTGGACACATATCCCAACAATATGTTTTGAAAACAACATACCCATAGTATATGAATAATAATTATTGAGATGCAGATGAGGGGTGGGGGAGAGAAAACAGTCCATTAGCAACTGTATGGGCTTCTATTTTTCACAACAGTACTGCTCAAAACTCTACAGGTCTGCCCTCACTTCACATCTATCTATGGCCCATAGCTTCTGCAGAAAATACATATGTGTTAGACTGTCAAGCTGTAATGGGGTGGAGCAGACTGGGAGAACTATGGCTACATTACTGGAGGGGGCTTGTACATGTCAGGGTTACATATATGACAGAGAAGGGGTACCCTGCACTGATGTTGTGTGAGTCTGCTTCTGGCATACTTCACTGGGATTCCTATCTTTGTCCAATGTGATTGGTAGCAGTGACCACTAACCATGACAGTGTGACACTTGAAAGACATGTATCAGAAAAATTGTATGGTGTACGTACCTATCCTGTTGTCATTTGCAGGCATGGGGTTGGACAGTGGGACAGTTGTACACTGTGTATTGGTATACCCTTCCTACAGCTACTACAAGCATTTCTTTACCTGGCTGACCTGTGGAGAAAATAGTTGTTACCACTATCTGACTGTTTCTACAAATATTCCAGGATTCTTGGGTATATATATACACAGATCTCAGTACTGGGCTACTGGGGAACTGCTGTCTCTTGTTTGACTGATTTCTGCCTAATACTGTGTGGGTTAGACAGTCTGACCTTGTAATCCTGAAATTCATGCATGACAGATATTTACTGTACTGTGTATTAATCCTTTGAAATAATACAATCTGGAAAGCAAAGGTTTACACAAGGCAATGCAGCAGGGGACACACTATAATACATTGGACATTACTATTCAGGGTTCAGATCGTAGTGCATAATATATTTCATATTGCATTTATATGTTGTTTTACAGCTCCAGAATCTACTGTTTAGAATAATAGCTGGTTTTCAGAACAGAATGCTATATTCAATTATATTATATTAAATGGATTGGTTTTATTATATTGTTTAAATTTTTTTAAATATCCATGATATATAATATATTTTTGAACTTGAATACTGCTGCTATCTGACTTTGTTTTAGGACATACTGTTGCTTTAAACTTTTTAAGTCTGTTTCAGGATATGATGTCATCCTTACGGGGTTTAAAACAAACTGGGCTGTTTTAAAATTTGTATCTGATGAAGTCTCTGTAATTTTGGAATATTGAGATGAAAGCGCTTATATATTTTATTGTTTATTAAATAAAAAATGTGCTTGGTGATTTTAAAAAGTGGTCTGCCTCTTCTACACTCATTTTTGTGGTTTTCAGAACAACCTCAGTTAATTATTGCTGTCAAAGCCATATTTTCTGTGAAGAACCTGTACATATTCTATTTCTACAACAACATACCAGAATAAACACAACAGTTGGTGGTTTAGGTTTTTATTTTACTTACAGTTTATGACACAGTGCTCTACGAATGCATATGCTGTAGATCAATATTAGTTTGGCAAACTTTTTTTAATTGTTAGACACAGAACACACTATGCCTACTGGCAGTAAACAATTTACTCCTTCATATTTATTTCACTATATACTGCAAGGTAGATCTGTACTCACCAGCCTATCGGTGCAGCCTTGTCAGTCTGTCAGCATGGCCTCAGCATTGCTAGCCCTCTCTGCTGCAGATGTTGGGGGAGAAAACAAACATTATGCATACCTGTCTATCACATAATCTGGCTAGGATTTGATAGAGCTATGGATGAGATACTTACTAACTACTGGAGCATTCTGTGCCCGAGCATCTTGGATCCACTGGACCAAGAGCGCCCCCTTCCTCCACTTTAGGTCAGCATAGTCAGGAGTGGCCTTAAATTAACTGGTGCCCTATGCAAAAGGGCTCCACGGCGCCCCCACCACACCACCAGGTGCCCCCATCCTGGTCTACCTACACCAAATACATACTGGGAAAGTGCCTTTACTAGAGTGGTGCCCTAGGCGGCCACCTAGTTGGCCTATGCCTAAGGCCGGCTATGAGCATAGTGATGCTGTACCTGCTCACCAGTTTGGGAGATTCCTGTGGCACTGGAGAGGTCATGTGCCAGATGGTCAAAAAGCCTCTGCTTTGTACTGAGAGCCCTGGTACTGGCCATGCAGTAGTCTGTCATCATGGTTTTCTACAAGGCTCCCAACCATGACCCTGGACTCCTGAATGCTCCAGTGCTGCCCCCCAAAAGTGCATTCCTTCTCCAACACCAGACATGGTTCCTGCAGAGATCAGACTACAATAGGTTATGGCTGTATTCCCGCCTCTGCAGTTTAAATAAGGCCATATTCCCATCCATTGCTGTCATTGGACCATTTTGAAAATGCTAAGCTCAGCTAAGCAGTGTGCAAATCTGCTAACATAAATGAACAGTGCTTAAAGGGGTAAATACTGAGCACTGCTTAATAGTGCACAAATCCACTTAGCTGCGCTAACTGCTACTTCGAATTTGCATCTAAGCAATGCTTAAATGGCTAAGCATAGCTGAGCACTGCTTAGCCTTGCACAGTTTTTATTTTAAAATAATATCAGGACTTCAGATTAATTCATCATTACTGACATATTATTAAGTATATATGATTTACTTTACATGATACCCCCCTATGTGGTTTCATTACATTACCTTGGGGTGTGACTATACTGTATGGGACACTTGTATATACATGGGTGATTTCACATGTTATATGCACTCACACTTCCATTTTGGACTGGCTACACTACCCTGGGTGACAAATATCAATTACTACATAATTTAACATAAAAAATATTTTAACAATGCTATCCCATGTAAAAATAAAATGGCTGTTTTGGTATTTGAATCATGAATTCCTTCATACAAAGCTAGGAGTCTAACCACTATGCTATCTCATCATTAAGACTTGAGCTTTCCATTTTTATTTAACTCCTATGAGATGTTTAAGCAATGCTGAACAGAGGGCTGTAATGCTCAAACCTGCTCAGCTATGCTTAAACTTAACTTAGAACAGAAAACAATTACTAAAAGCACTTTAATTACATGTATCAATGCTACTTGTAAGTCATATTTGGTGATGCACTACCTGTCATTCTATCAACTAAGTGTGTATGGGCAATATCAGGATTGAAGTCACTAAATAATGGCATACATTTGAGTTTCAGACTTCTAATCCTTCCCTACATTTTGTTATATTACTTCAGACCCTGTTCCTCTATCAACTCTCTAGGATTGTAAGGGAAATATTTATGATCTGTCCCTATCCCCCCCCCCATCATTTTAGGATCTGGCCAGTTTTTTGCTCTGAGAAGTTGAGACATATTAAAGGTACCGTACGGCACTTTCGCATTGCAGGGGGGTGCGTAAAATTACCTGTCACACACCCCCTGCATTGCTTCCTATCTAAATAATTGCTTTCTGTTTCTGTGGACATTGAAAGAAGTTAGAAAGTTTTGTAAGGCACTTTCAGAAGGCAGGGGGCATGTTGGATGTGTGGGCACTACTAAAACATGCCCCCTGTACTCAGTAGTGTTGGTGTCTGCTTAGCCTTAGCAGTAGCGTGCTTTCATGAATATTTAAGGCGCACTGCTGTTAAGACTATGTGGAAACAGACACTGTTCACTCCATGCAGGAATAGTACTATCCTGCACGGAGTTTATTGAATCCTGGGGATTGTCTTAAATACTTCTTGTATTTGCAATTGGAGCTTTTCTCCCCGGGCCTCCACTAAAAATGGGTTTCTGACCCAGTGGACTTTCCTGGTCAACAAATGTCAATAAATAATAATAAATATAAATAAATAATAGGTTGAGGTTAGCATGATTGTTCCTGTTAAATTTAATGAGGTTTGCTGTAGGAGATTTTGGAATTTAAAGAAGATAACAAGTTTGTGGACAGACTTCAGTGGAAGAGGGCATAGTACAGGATAAGTTCAAGAGACCGCCATAATTGAAAGACTTTTTTCATTAATGCTGTTACCTCAAGTAGGTCTGTTTATCGACTACTCAGGGAATTTCTCTCTATAAGGTCTAGGAATTTTTTGACAAAACTTACTTTGGAGGTATAGGTGTTTCATTTTATTGAAAGGTTAGTGAAAGTGTCTCACAATAATGGAGTTTGTGCTAATAGGGAGGTCATTTAAAACACTGTGTAATCTTACATGCTCATTAGTGAACAAAGATGTTTTGTAACAAGATATTAATTGATAACAAGGGAAATTGACTAGACTTAAAATGAACAAAGCAAATCTTGAAGCCAGAAAAAATGACGTACTTATGAAACTAAAATTTATTGTTAGCGCTTTTGTCATCTTTCATTAAAGAAAATTCTTCAGACATTTGTAATAGCTCAATTTACAATTTAAATAGTCCCAAGTTGATGGCATCATCGACCTCCCATTATCCAAATTCAGCAAATATATAAGTAAATACATTCAGATTTCTTTGTGTATAAAAACTTTTAAAAAAACAAAAACAAATTCGTCACTGATAATAATTACAACAACAAAAAATGTAAAATATTAAATACCCCCATAGAAATGTTTTTTACCTGGTTAATGCTTTAAGTTTTAAAATACATTTCATGGAACAAGAATCATTCAACCCAGGGTAGGAAAAGGTGTTTACTCTCAGTTGCCATAGCAACTCCATCTCCTCGAGTCTTAAAGCTCAAGGCCCCCTCCTGAGATTCAGATCTATTTTCTCAAAAACCATAAAGAGGAAAGTGTGGTTAGTATGTTCCAAAATATGCTTGGACAAAGAATTGTTGTTGTCCTGTCTACTTATACTGTACTGGTGCTCATGTATCCTTTGTCTAAAGTGCCTCTGTCTTTCCTATGTAGAAAGAGGGGCACTGTTGGCACCTAGCTAAGTATAAAACAGCCGTTGTCCCACAGTCAAATTTTCGTTCTAAGGAATATTTAATATTCCTTATAGTAAATGAGAAAGAAGTTTCTATATATTTACAGGAAGAACATCTTCCACATTTCTTCATCCCTTTGTTAGGAACATATAGGTTAACCTCTTTTTCAAGTAGTGTTTTTAGATTAGAGCCTTTTCTAAACGTCACCCTATGTCCTGGCCCTAACTTGTTTCTAGCCATAGTGTCATCATTAATTATGGCCCAATTTTTATTTATAACCTCCCTCAGGAGTTTAGCATCACTTGAAAAGGTTGTTTTAAAACTGATGTTGTAATCTAAGTCGTCCTTTCTATTAAAAAAATGTTCTTCCAAGACTATTTGTTCGCCACCAGTTAAGGGTCCCCTATTTAAAATGGGCTGGAAATGGCCCATTTCCCTTTTCCTTCTAACCTCTATAACAATCTCATCCAATAAATCTATTGGGTAGCCTCTCCTGGTGAACATTACCCATGATTATTTTCAACATAGGAAAGACCGAGAGGAACTTTAGACAAAGGATATATGAGCACTAGTACAGTATTAGTAGACATGACAACAACAATGCTTTGTCCAAGCATATTTTGGAAGATACTAACCACAATTTCCTTTTTATGGTTATTGAGAAAATAGATCTGAATCCCAGGAGGGGGCCTTGGGCTTTAAGACTCGAGGAGATGGAGTTGCTATGGCAACTCAGAGTAAACGCCTTTTCCTACCCTGGGTTGAACGATTCTTGTTCCCTGAAATGTATTTTAAAACTTAAAGCATTAACCAGGTAAAATCATTTCTATGGGGCATTTAATATTTGACATTTTTTTTTTGTTGTAATTAATATCAGTGAAGAATTTGTTTGTGTTTCAAAAAGTTTTTATACACAACAAAATCTGAATGTATTTACTTATATACTTACTGAAGTTGGATAATGGGAGGTCAATGATGTCATCAACTTGGGATTATTCAAATTGTAAATTGAGCTATTACAAATGTCTGAAGAAGTTCCTTTAATGAAAGATGACAAAAGTGCTAACAATAAATTTTAGTTTCATAAGTACGGCATTTTTTCTGGCTTCAATATTTGCTTTACTAGACTTAAAATGGCCTGCAAGGGAAACTATCCAAGTACTTTCCCATGAACCTAAGATTAACCATATGTAGAGTGATCTGTTTGATGCATTCAGTGTGTGTGAGTTGCAAAGATCTGCTAGAGGTAATATTTTCCTTGACAAATATAGATACTCCAGCACTGTTGCTATCCAGCCTAAAGGCATGAAAAGTTCAAAACCCATGTATAGAGGTTTGGGGGTGTAATCTCTTTACATTTAAACCAAATCCCAATAATAACACTGTAATGGATGTTTTACTAATGCAGGAATGCCTCAGCATCAGGTAATTTGTTGTTTAAACTTCTGGCATTGAAGAAAGCCACCCTAATGTGATATCCTTTTGGGAATGATATATTAGTTACACTGAGATGTACATTAACTGGACTTTGCCTAAAGAAGGTATGGGAGGGATAGAAAAGGCTTTATCAAGTATTCAGAAGCCTTTAAACAAGAACTTCAGGTCATCCTTAGTGGAGCAAGCTGGACTGTTGATTATCTTGTCCCATCCTGACATATACTGGATCTCCCTGGAATTACAACAGCTATTTAACCAGTTATTGAAATTAATTATCTAGACATCATTCAGGGTGAAGTGAGGATCCCACTGAAGGCAATATCGTACCTGCATTAGTAACATGCATGCATGGAAAGATATGAAATGCCTTTCTGAATGATTTTCAGTATTTTACTTCTCCAACTGTTCTTTACTGCATGTAACACTACTATGTCATAGTCATATTTTCAAGGAGTCAGGGCTTTTAGGACTCTTGTAATGTAAAGATCTTGGTGCCTGAAAGACAATTCACTGTAACTCCTTCCTTGTCTAGCCTTTTGAGTGATGATTCAGTCTGCCTAACAACAGTGTTACCTGTCACTAAAATATTTCTATTGCTGCTGTGGTTCTGGATAGTAGATTTGGAGTGCTTTTGCTCAGGGTGACTGTCTATGGAAGGAATGCATGACATGGATAAGCAGATTAATGTTTGCTGAAACAGTCTTCTTATTTGTATAAAGCTTTAAGAATGTTTTTTACAGTCTCTGCATACAACATTTTGGTGTGATTATTGAAGGATCATGGTGAAGATGTATGAAGCTCACAGGGAATTTTTTTATGTGATAGAGAAGCTTCCAGATTAATTAGCTATTTTCACATCTTAATGATGGACTTAAAAAGTGCTGAGAATAAGTGCATTATGTGGGAGCATAGGGCAGTAAGTACAGTGCCTTAGGATACTTAGTGCTAAAAGACTAGCAACAGAGGTGAAACTAGTAAGCTGACCATTCATGTTATCCAGTGCTTAGGTGTTTAGGCTATTAAAGTAAGTGCAGCAGAGAATATATATAATTATGGTAGAATGCACAAAACATACAGCAGGCTCACCAGTGAAAGGTGGGTTTGTCCAAGATGCTGCAGATTTGAAAAGAAAGATGATTAAAAAGGGTTTAATACAGGTAGGTATTGGAATGTGCTTTAAGCAGATGGGAAGATATGGAAGGGAGGTTGTCTTAAGTTTTAGCAATCTAAGGGGAGGAACTTCCCTGTTCAGTCTTCCAGTCCTCACTGGTGTGAACAAATATGATGAGACAAGATGAAGCTTCCAAATGCAAATTTATAGCAAGGACATGCAATTCAAGAGACACTACGTAGAAAAGAGCATCTTGGGTTGCTGGGTGGGCACTCAATATTCAGGATTTTAGTAAGACAATAGGAGTATAAACGTATTTAAATAACAAAGGAAGTGACCTCAAAAATGATGCTGTTGTGTTTACTGAGAACAGCCAATGTAAATAGAGAGGTAGGGAATTTTATGGTCAAATTACATAAGGGCATACAATGAGGGAGACGTTGTGTTTAAGGGCACAATAAGAAAAAGATGGTATGAGAATATTTTTAGCCATTTAGCTCAGCTGATGAATGGCCTGGGAACTGGCAAAAACTGTTAATCCTCTTGAAACCCAGCAGACAATAGCAATTATATCTCATCCTGCCTTACAGGAATCATATCACTACAAGGAGCCTAGCTTTAATTCTCTCACAGAAGACCAGGGTTTCATTTCAAAAGATAGACTATCTAAATGACAAAAAGCTAGAGCCGCTATTTACTAGGATTACTAAGTATATTCCTGAAGAACTTTAAACATCATTTCCAAAATGTTGTAGGACAGGAAACAACATAATACTGATTGAAACAGCTTAATAATGATTTGAAAACAGCAAACACAAATGCAAACTATTAAAATTTATTTTAAAGCAGAAAACGAATAAAAATAGCCAAAACAGATTCAGACAGTAAAAATTAACTTAACTATAAATAACAAAATAATGAGTATTTTTATGCCATTTAGCTCTGTTCTTGAATGGTCATAGAACTAGCTGAAAATAGGAACATATCCCTAATTCATCTCGACTAGACAATGCAAACACAACGGCTTTGAATTCCTTACATTGAAATGCCTGGAACAAAACTAGGAAATTTGTTGATCTGAAAGCTTACTTGACCAGAAAATATACACATGTGGGAATTTTCACTGAGGCATGGGTTAAAGAAAAATCACCCCATGCCCCACCAGAAGTGAGAAGCTACCAAGCATTTCATAACACAAGAACAAATATACCAAATGTGGGATTATCTAGTTATGTTAAGATCAGAACTTGCGCCGCCCTTAGTTTAAAAAGGTGACACCTCAGAAGTCATTGCAATTGGTTAACTACAGCTATGACAATCGAGCGTCTTTGAAGGAGCACCTCATTGTGATTAAGTTAGACTATGTATTTGCTGTTTGAAATAAAAATGATGTGGTAAACTAAACCATCACAATCAGCCAAGAGGGCTGAATACTCCAAGCATCAGCTGGTCAACGAATATTTCTCAAGGTAGCAGGATCATCTTGGAAAAAATAAAATGAACTTAGACTAGTGTAACATGTTGATTTCCATGTTGACAGGGAAACATATTGGATGTAATCCTTTCTGGTGCTGAAGAACATTCTACAAATTTGTGAGACTTCTCACTTAGCTAAATCAGAGTGTAACATGGCAAAATGTGCCTGCCTTGGGTAATACAAAGCAAAGACATCTACAACAAATAAATATTATGTCACAGGCAAAATATCAATTAACACAGCTTTGGCAAATAGGAATTGGAAAGTATAAATAACAGGTGTGGGGGCAGAAGTCTGTGGGACGCTCTTTTTATAAAAGTAAAATTTTGTGGTTCACAATTATGTTCCCAAAAATTTCAAATGGTTGATCAAGAAAAGAATAATAACCCTCTGTGGTCTAGATCCTTATCTCTGCACTCTAGGAAGGAAAAATAGTTTTGCAAACATAATTGAAAAGTAATGAGGCACAATAATCTAGCAAAAAAGACAGATACAAAGAAAGCAGAGATAGTTTGAAAGTATTCTATGGAGAATAGAAAATCATTTTTGAAATGTTAGATCAGAGTAATATTATCTTTAACACTGGTGATTGCATGGAAGTACAACTAAAACAGATTACTGAGGCATTTCCATTTTTTCTGCATACATACATGTAACAGGAAATGTCAATACAACTTTGTTAAAGCATGTGGTACACCTTAAATCATTGATGAAGAGTGGGTGCATGAGTCTATGAAAAAAAACTAATAAAGATTTGGCTGCTGGTCCATGTGATGCTAATGGATACTTTTTAAATAAAATTAGGCAGAATAAAATTATATGCCTCAGTTATGTATGTGAGTTGACTATTAATGAAGGACAAATCTGAAAAACTGGCAACCTCCTTCAGTTGAATTGAGGGGTTCACATTAAAATCTATTAATGAGAATAGATTCAATATTGAAGATATACAACAGCACAGCTTTATCCAGAAAATGTTTTCTACCACCAAATTGTTTCAGTTTTACTCCAGTGTTAAGAAAATATAAATACCTCACAACGGTTAACTGCACAAAACCAGTCAACAGGTAAAAAACAAGAAAAGTGCAGTTCCATGGCTGATAAAAGATGAAATTCCAGATTCAGTGTAGTCAAAAAGTTTAATGAAAAAGATGAGCACTTTCACAATTCAAACAATTGCTTCTTCAGATCTGCTATGTTGGCAAACATGGATCTGTCATTTCAAATGCATGTAGGTGTGATTGAAAGGAAAACCTTCACTTATATCAGTATCATACTGAAATCTGTTACTTCAAGATGTAAAGAGATGTGTGTACCACTGTTAAGGATATCATCTAGCCAGTTTCATAGTAAAGTATTGGATTTTGTCCCTATAGCCATAGGGATATTTTGAGGAGGGAAATGGTGTAGTAATACTACTCAAAACAAATTGTAAATGTGAACTAACTTAACTACAAAGATAAACTATAAACATTAGGGTTGCATTTGACTTGCTACGTGCTATATACAGGTGACATAATTTGAGTCTGTAATTATTCCAAAGACACAGCCCCACAATCATCCTCATCTTTTAGTTTTTCCTCTCACTATCTTTATGCAAATAATTGCCATCAGTTAATTGCAAATTACTTGTAACATGCAAGTATTAAGTATATTTATTTCTCACTGCAGGGTAGTAATAGCAGCCATTAAACCTTATTCTTTAGGAATTTTCACACTTAGTTATTTCTAATGCAGTATTGATGTTTATTTTAAAGATGAGCTTTTCTTGACATATTCCACATGGAGTAGGGCTTATCATCTCGTGCAAGGTGCTGAGCTGTGACAATAATAATGAAGCATTGTAAGTCTAATCTCAAACAGAGTGCTATCACAGTATACAATTTTGTGCAGTGCTCTGCTTTCAAACATTTTTGCAATGCAAATCCACCATCTGGGACTACATTTACATATCATTATTTCTTCATTTGCATGAGTCTCTACATTTACATCTGCTTACATAACTTGTTTCATATTCTGCATAATGCACAGTTATAGCTATTACACTGTTGCACAGCATGTGCTTAAGAATTGCCCTCATATGCACTGTACTGCAAAATTCACAACTGATCACAATGAAGTATGCAAATTTTCCTATGAATCCCAGTCCTCATCTACTTCTATCAGCAACCTGCTTTATTACCATGTTTACATATGTGCCCTGGGTAATGATATGAGGTAGTGCCATCTGTGCCAGGGAGAGAAGGGCAGTGCATGTGTAACATATGTCAGCATAGCTGACTGGAGGTTTCTAAAGAATTTGATATAATTTGACTATCACACTGACTTCTACAGATGTTTACATTAAAATGTATTTGTAAAGTTGGTTGCATCAAAAATACATCAACAGTGGGTCCTGCTGGACAGAAATGAGATATACATTTATGCCAGTTAATATTATTAGAACTGATTCAATGTATATGTTTTAACAGAGAATTCTGGAAGGGAATAGTTTAATCTCAGTCCAGCTAATTTTGACAAATAGGTTGAACATTAAATGGGTTGGTTTAAGCCATAAAGGTATTCATTTACAGGTCTGATTGCAGCCAGAGACAAAAATGTCTGGGAAAACCAGGACTAGGAATCTTACTGTATTGTCATTAGGGGTGAACTAATTGCAACCCTGGAAGGGTGGAACTTTTGGAAGTTGTTTTATAGCTTTCAGATGCTGCAGCAGATCTTAGCAAAGCTCTGGGTGTGTATTGTACCAGAGTCATGTGACCAGATGTGTTGTCATTCTATAACAAGCACTGAAATGATTCTTTAGATATTAGTGAGAGACACGATGGAACTCTCGCAGCAGAACTTTGTTTTTTGGAACCTGACAGGAAAGATCTCTCACAGATATCTCACATGACCTCACACCTTATCTAGCCTTGCTATAGTAAGCAACTCAACACTAATCATCTTGCCTTGGTATAGTAAGTAACTTAAACAGGGAACAGTAATTCTTTAGTCAGTCAGGAAATATATAGTGAGATTAGTTAAGCATTGTTTTTCTGCATCTGTGTGAATCTATCCAAATGCATTATGTTTTATATATCTTGTGATTGAAACTCTGGCGTTTATTGTAACTAGATATTCAGTATTCCCATGTTTTCTATTTTATTATTTATTATTATTACACATTTCTATACCTTTTATTGTGGCTGGTCTTTTAAATAATACTTTTAACATCTTAAGAATACTTACACTTATTTTAGTTAACACTGTGGCCAGTCCTGAAAGCCTTGCTGCATTGATCAAACTCTACCATTTGTATTAGTATTAATTTTACTCAGTATAATTGGGTACCCTTGTAAGAGCCATAGAGTAGCTAACTGGTAACAGAATAATTACCTTATAGTCTGTGCAGAGGGGGCATAACTGGCAAATCTGTGCTAGCCCTTCGCAGAAAAGGGACACAGAGCTTGAAAGTGGTTAGTATGGAGTCTCATTTGGGGCATGGAGAGAGACAGAAAGTCCAACCTCAGGTTTGGAGTATATTCCCTGTGTGCTCTTAAAGGAAATTGTGCTTGATGCAGAGAGCTGCATATAAAAATACTGTGTGTATCCGTTTTTTGTTCCCATACCAGTGTCAGTGGTGAGGATTGAGGCTCCTTGATTACTGGCCCAGGGTAGGGACTGTCACAAGTTCTATTTGATGTTGGTGATATTTTTTTTTTAAATATTTTCACATAATATATTTGTCAATGGAAATCTATTTTGTATGTGTTATTTTGCATATGTTTACATAGAGCACTTCCTATTTTTATTTGTCCAAGCTATTGAACTAAATCATATTTTTTGGAACTTTGCCTACATTATCGTTCTAAGTTGTTATATTTATATACATTATAATGGCCTCTGTACTACTATTCAATATTCTTTTAAGGTATGTTGCGCAGTTTCATACAACTTAGAAGTTCATAGGTATATATAAGGCTAACAACCACTAGAGCCCTTTAGGCCTAGGCATGCAATCCAAATGTGATCCACAAATTTTATTTATATAGGGTGCGATTTGCTGACTGCCTCTGTCCATCAAAGACATAGGTACTAGACTAGTGGTGAATTTCTGATTACCCATCCATTGGTCCAAGTTGTGCTTAAATTGGTTTAGGGAGGAGCTCTACTTCACATAGATGGAGAGTGTGTCTCTAACATGTCCTACTTATATAGCAAGCAAAATGTAGGTCTTTTAAACTCTTTTAGAACTGATGCATGTTTATTGAGGATATGCTTCATTATGCAACCTACAACATTTATTTATTTATTTATTGTGAACACATAGGTGGGCTGGACCACAAAAACTCATTTTCAGTTACAAAGCTGTTATTAAAAATGTCAAAAAAATGCAGCAGAAACTTCACTTCTGTTTCAGAGCACTTCACAGCAAAAGAGAAAGCATAACATGCCAGGTCACATAAATCATATAGCATATAAACACAGCTTGAAATAAATATAAAACAATATTAAATTTATAATAAAATATCCTCTACAGTTTAATAACATTTAAATATTATGACTGTTTGACTTTACCACTTTGTTGCACCTTTTTGCTTTTATATGAATTCTAACAAAATATCCTATCCCTAAAGATATTACCATGCATACAATTATATTACAAAACAAATAAATTAAAAGCAACATTGCAGTTATGAAATGTTGAAGACTACAGAGAATTTTAAACTGGTTTGCCATGTTTCCAAATATAATTTGCCATGTGCTTTGTCAGATTTAGATTCTGCAAGAAAACTATTGTTTTATATTCTCAACCTAAAGATACACAAACTGCCATTTGGAGGAAAGCAATTAAATATTATTGACCAAACTCTCTGCAAATTGGAAATTTGCTGTCTATACATTGATAGATAAAATCCAGTGTGTACATTTTTGTTAAATATGAAGCGAAGTATTCACACTTATGATTAGAAATTAGGAATGCATCAGTCATGCCTTTGAAATATTGCTGAGATACCTTGAGAAACAATACATGTATGCAGCTGCCAAAAGAAAAAAACTTAGTTATTGGGCATTGACCTCACACCCCACATTCCCAAATGAAGCAGACTTTTTCTTGAAGTCAAAGCATACCCCACTCAGTGAAATGTCATTAATCAGTTAAAGGAAAACTCCAGGTTAAAACTGACATTTCTTTTCTTGTTCATTATAGTTTGCTTTTCTGTGTTTTTTTTTATTTCTGCAAAATCATATTAACACAAAAAAAATGACAATCATGGGATCCACGTAGGATCAGGTATATTAATGTTATCTCATATAATTTTACATCCTGCCTCCCAGAATCAATTTCAAGTCTCTGTTATATGACTTGTACTAGACACGAGGAAGCAGGATGTTTTTCCCCTCGTTTATTTAAAATACCAGAACTGTTAGGCACAACCATCTTACACAGCCTCAGAAACCTTACCTTTTCCTTGAGTTATTCTGATTTCTGACAATAAAGTATAGTTGTATAAGTAGCACTTACCATAACAGTAGTTGTTCAGTTAAATCACTGCTGCAGTAGCCTTAATTAAATGGATTATATCCTGCCAAGTATATTACAACTGGCCAGTCTTCTAAAGTCTTGCGCTTCTCCCACACAGTGCCAAGGCTGCTGTAGCATTTGCTTGAAAAGCAGGAAACAGTAGCCTAGGTGAAACCCTTCAGGACTTTTTGCCCGCCCTAAAGGAGAAAGCCTAATGTCATGACAAAAAAAAAAAAAAAACAATTTTAGAAACACATAACTTTATCAAAAGCAGAAGTATCTATAGATAAAAAGGGTGGGTGAGTGTTGATTGTGTGCTGCAACTCCTACAACAGTGATTACATTGAACATCTTCTGTTATGGTGAGTGCAGCTTATACAGCTGTACTATGTACATCATAATCAGTGGTAGCCTTAGCTATATGGGTGCATTACCACAATTTACCTAATCTGGGAGGTAAAAGGATTAAGATGCGGAAGACCCTGGAGAATGGCCCTAGCAAAGGCTGTTCTGGATCCAAGAAAATGATTCCATTTTTTAGTGCCTTGTAAAGGTATGCACAGTGAGCGATGGTGCTGACCCTAGAATGCTTTTAGAGTCCACCCCCTTTCCAGTATGCCATCAAAGAAGACAAGACCTAGTAGAGTATCCCTTGAGACTGACTGAAAGTGATTTATCATGGTAGAAATAACAAAAGCAGTACCAATGGGCAACCACCTGGAAATAGTCTGCTTTGGCATAAGTTGCTCTTTCCATGTCCCATTATAGTAGATAAGCACCTGTTCAGCCTTCCTAAAGGATTTAGCTTTGTGAAGATAACACCTGAGTTGCATGTGCATATCCAGAACATGAGAACACCTTTCTCCCTATTTTTGGGTTTCGGGAAAGAAAAGAGGGAGATTGATGGCTTTCTTCAAACTAAGCTCTCAAATTACTTTTGGCATGAATGAGAGATTTGTTATTAAAGTATACACTGTCTCTATGGAAAACCAAATAGGAGTCACCCAACATGAGATCTTGAACTCATGCATTTGTCAAAGTGATAAGCAGCTCAGTCTTCTACATCATGAACCATAAATCAGCCTAATGAGCTAGTTCAGAAGGAGACACAAAGTTATCTTTTCCAGAAGAAAGTTAAGTTCCCAATTAACTATCATGTGTTTCCTAGGTGGTCTAACATGCAAACCCCCTTCAAAGACTGAGAAGAAAGGGGAGGATTCATGGGCAGATGATGAAATGGCCTTAGCTGAATCTTGACAGAGGAATGAGAAAGACCTGAGAAGAGTAACTCACACAAATATTAAAGAACCAATGGTACAGAATTTGTGAATGAACCCTGGTTATTAGTATGGCACAAACTAATACATCTTTTCCATTTATTAAGATAAGATTTCCTAGTAGCAAGCTTTATTGCCTTCTTTAGTACCTGCTGCACATCCTCAGACAAAAAGGTTCCTAAAAGGTATTACAGTTTAATCACTAAGGCAGCCAGTTGTAGTTGTTTCAAACTGGAGTGTTTCAAATTAACTCTGTCTTGTGTGAAGAGATCTAATCAGTGAGGAAGCTTGAGGTAATTGCTCTTGCCCAATTCTATATGAAGGTAGCATCACTGTTGCCAGGGCCAAAAAGGAGACACCAAAATAATATTTGGAGAGTCCTTCTGAATCTTCATATTGACCCTTGATATCTCTGAAAATGGTTGAAATGCATACAGGAACATTCTCATCCACAGGAAATGAAAAAGCATTGGTTTTCCAGGCCTGTCTGCAAGGAGTACTGGAGCAGAATTTGTTTAGTTGACTGTTTTGCAAGTAAGTGAACTGATCTATTTGAGATGCTTCCCACTACTGGATCAAATCCTGGAAGACCTCCTCATTTAATTTCCATTCCTGCTGAGCTTGTCTGTCACTTCAATTTGTTCAGACGGTATATAGGAAACCTGGAGAGTAAGATCATGCTAAATTACAATCTCACAGTCTCAAAAAGACAGACTGCACAGAGTAGGACCTGCTGCTCCCCTGCCCCCCCCCACTTGTTTAAGTACCACATTACTGTGGTGTTGCCTTTAATCACAGACCACAGCTGATTAATGAACTGATATATCATGGATCACATTTAATCTTTCATTTTTATATGCTTAGGCCTGCCTTTGTTTCACCTTCCCCATGCAAAATCATATCTGTTCTTACAGAGTGAGCAGGCGTAGGAACACAAAATGAAAGTCCTGGTCTCGAAGGAATCTCATTTTTCCATGAAAGAAGCTTTTTCTCTCTCTCTCTCTTCCTCTCTGCAAAACCCAAAACTAGGATCCATAATCCAGTGGGTAGGAATGTTTGGACTAAACCGTCTTTAAGAACCATTGGATTTTTCTTTTGTGCAAGCTGGCAAGAGGAATGTAACTTAGAACCCTGAAATACTCTCTGGTTGAAGTCTGAGACAATTGGAGAAACCTAGGAAATGTTCCCGATTCAAGACAATTTTCTCCTGAGTTAGGAATTTGCTCCACAGTTATTACAAAGTACAAGAGAACATTACGTATACATACCTAAAATAATATAGTAGGGGTTTTACATTGTACAGGGGAAAATCTGTATAATTTTTACACACAAAATACAGAATATTTATTTATTGAGATTTGTTGATCAGGAAAGTCCACTAGGTCAGAAACTCATTTTCAGTGGAGGCCTGGGGAGAAACGCTCCGCAGAGATATTTGTTACTGAGAACTTTAAAGATAAAATATACAATGAGCGTAGATTTTTTAAATCACATTAGCTATTAATATATAACCTGCAGCACTTTACAATAAAAAAACATTCACATACAAATGAGAATGAGTCAAGTTAGACAGATTGTTTTAAAAGTTTATGGAATTTAAGACATTGCCTATGAGTAGAGAGAGAGAGAGATTAGAATATGCTCGATTATATAGAGAAAGTTTTTTAGAATTTGAGAGGAGAGCAAAATAAAGAAGACTTTTGTGGACAGGAGCTGATATTACTATCAAGGTAGTGGCATTTTAGTGCAGTTTTAAAGGTTTTGGGGAGTCTAGTTGTGTGACTGAGGAAGGCAGGGTATTCCATAATTGGGCAATGGAGTAGGAATATACACATTGTCTTACTCTTTTGTTGGGTTTGGATAAACTTGAAAGCTGCTTGTTGTTAGACAGAAGATTTTGAGTAGGGATATAAGATTTAGGATAGGACGAAGTGTGGGGCAGGCTTTAGGTTTATAAATCAGTTTGTGGGTAACAGTAAGTTGAATGTAATGTAAGTAATGGGGAAATTCCAACCTATTTAATTCCAATATGGCCTGACAGTGGTGTGTATGATGTGGAATCCCAGAGGCAAATTATGCTATTTTATAGTAACATGATTGTAGTTTGTTACTGAGAGACTGGTGAAAACAGGATTACTATAAAGGAGGGAAGGGATAAGTAGGGTGTTTGCAAATTTTATTTTGGCTGGTTTATCTAGATAGTATGTCCATAAAAGTTTGCCTAGCTTGATGTGGGTCTTTTTAAATTGTATTAAGAATATATTGTTTGATGGTGAGTTTGTCATCCATAGTTATGCCAAATAATTTAATGGTCTTCACTAGTTCAATTTCTGTATTGTTTAGTGAATGTATTTTAAAGTCAGAAGTTTGAATATATTAAAACATTGAGGTATTTTACATTATGAGATATGTATGTACATTAAAACTGTACATGCAGTTAAGGATCTACAGTTGAAATGTCAAACTGTGTGTGTACAGAAATTGAATATGTACAGTTACTGAAAGACAGATATTTGTTTAGAGATACGTTAAAATTGTTAGGATGTTATGTCATTTAACTGTTGTTTTTCAGTAATAAAGTAAAGTAAATGGGATAGAGATCATAGATACACTCCGGGATTCAGCAAGCTCTGCACGGCATGCAGGAATAGTGCAAGACCTGCTGGAGGCAATATGGCCACCGAGAGATCCAGGAACAAGCTCCCGGGACATGCGCGAGTGCTCCTGCACTATTCCTGCACGCTCACAGGTCCTGTATGATAATTACCCCATTTGCAGGTGAAAACCATGCAAATGAGGTGAATTAGCAATCCAGAGAGAAGACAGTCATCTGTGCAGGATTAGTGTAACCTGCAGAAATGTATTCGGCTACTAACCGAGTACATTTCTGCAAACTACAAAACGGTGCCATGACAGCTCCAAATAAAGGGTGTATATAATGTGGAAGGCATATCACGAGAGACAGATAATCTCTCAACTAGGCTTAGCGGTACAAATGAAGCTCGACTCGAACAAGTAAGATATAAATTTTAATCACACTCCAAGCTCACAAAAAACGGTCAAGCGCTTTCATCTGCATATTACAGACTTCATCAGAACCATTTTACTAACAGCTGATAACAAATTTAAAAACTTTTTGGCACCATATCATTCAAGCGCTATACCTCTAAGCAAAATTTATGTGTGGTCCCTATGGGTCTAAGATTTTTTAAAATGCCAATGGGTGTGAATTTAAATCATGACACTAGAATGGAATTTAATGAGTTATTTAATGAATTTGGTATGAGTTTTATGAAGTTATTAGTCAGGAAAAATGATGAGAAATTAAGTAGTATAGTTAGTGATATAGATAAATTAAATAATGAAATTGTGACAGATTTATTGTTCCCACAATGGAAAGAATTATATGAAAACAGTATAAATTAGCAGATTTTAAAGCTAGCAAAATATTTGAGAGAAAACAAAAGAAAATACAATGCGATTTGGAACAATATCAAGATAATAGGGCGTATATATGGAAACAGGAAAATGGATATACTTACAGAACGAATATGAGTGCAAATAGGAATGGTTATAATGATATAGGAATGAATTTTCAAAGGGGGCGATATTACACACCAGTAAAGAAAGTAAATTACTATCAAAGAGACAACAAAAGATAGACAGTAATTCTTATGTTCAAAATACATTTTTTTCAAAGGATGTAGTATCGGATGTCACCAGTAATAATGATAATATTAATATGTCATTTACTTGTGATGTGGAACATATAGCAGTGATACATAATGATATAAAGATATTTAATTATACTACTATGAATGTTAAGGAAGAATATTTTACACTGTTTGAAAAAGGTATGAAATATATACCCACGGTGAAATTTCATCTTGTAGATGTTTTAACAGATATTAAATTATTCTGTCGTAGATTAAATTTAGCATTTATGTTTCAGAAAGAAAATAAAAATAAAATGATGTTACCAATTCAATTAAAAAAGAAAAGTACCTTTATTCCTGCCCCACATAAAAATGTTGCTAATTATGAAGAATGTGTATGTCAAGATATTTACGAATATAATAAATTGATCAAAAAGAATGAATTTATAGATAATTTAAATGCAATTGAAAGGAAATGTCTAGCTGAATTAATAAATAATAATGAAATAAGAGTTATGAAGCCAGACAAGGGAGCGGGAATAGTACTTTATAACAAAATAGATTATCTTAACAAGGTACAAAGTATATTAATTGATACTAGCAATTATGATATCATCTCAAAAAATGAAATTAATATAGGATACCGTAAAATAGACTTAGCACTGGATGAGTATCTGATAGATAATAGAATTACTCAGGATACATACAAATTTTTAAAAGTAGAATTTCCAGTATTAGCTACTATAATTGGCATCCCGAAAATACACAAAGATATTGCTAACCCCCCATTTAGACCTATCATCTCAGGAAGTAGATCAAAGACATTCAATATAGGGGTAGTTATAGATAGGTGGGTTAAGCATATTTATGACAATACATTACACTTAATTAAAGATTCCTGGATGTTCCTCTCCCAATTAACACATAATAGATGGAAAAGGAGCTTAATATTTATAACCATTGACGTTATAGATCTTTTTTCTTCCATACCTAGAAATGAAGGGTTGGATTACTTTTGTGATAGTCTAAGAAAATACTCAAATTTAAGCTGGGATTGTATTAATCTAATCACAGATATGATGGGTTTAGTGCTGGAGCATAACTATATATATTTTGAAGGCGAGTTTTACAAACAAACAAGGGGAGTTGCCATGGGTGCCTCGTGTGCACCAATTTTCATCAATTTAGTTATGCTTCAATGGGAAATTAAGTATCTCTTTACCAGTATGTATTACAAATATGTTGTATATTACACGAGATTTCTGGACGATATGTTCCTGCTTTGGGATGGACCTATAGAACTTATAGAAAAGTTCGTAGATTATCTAAATACGACAAGTACTTTTCTGAAATTTACATACAATATCAATACAGAAGGTATAGCATATTTGGATACGTACATTAAACATGTTGACGCAGGTTTCCAATCTGAATTATATAGAAAGGAAACGTTCTCTAATGGGTATCTCGATTACACAAGTAACCATCCTAAACATATCTTAAGAAATATATTTAAGGGACAATGTATAAGGGTAGCAAGGATGATGTCTAATTATGACACAATGGTTAGTGAAATTAATAATATAAGAAATATGTTCCTTAATAGGGGCTACCCTTTAACATTATTAAATGATATATCGACATATGTAGTTAGAGAGTGGGGTAATAAGTACACCCCTATTTTAGGTATCGGTATAGAAAAAATTATTAGGAAGAATAAAGGTAATGATGAATTTCATAGAGTATGTGTATTGACTTATACACCTTATGTTAATTATATCAGGGAAATCTTAGAAAAATATTGGAATAAATTAGTAGGAGATGAAGAAGCTAAATATGTAATAGGAGAAAAACCCTGTATTGTATATAAAATGGGTAGAAATATAAAACATTTATTGAATGGATTGAATTCTCAAAAAATGTGTAAAAATACACACACTAAGAAATGTGGAACGTGTAAACAGTGTTCTGTTATAAATGAAGCAATGGGATGCAGATTAAATGATGTGAACAGTACGTATATAAGGTTCAAAAATGGAAACTGCAATAGTAGGAATATAGTCTATCTCGCCAAATGTACAGTATGCACTGCTTTTTATATAGGGAAAACAGAAAGACAGTTTAGAAAACGTATATATGAACATAGGTATAAGATCAAGGTGAAAGATACCAAAAATGCATTGTCCAGACATATAATGGACAAAGGTGATATACATAATTTTATATTTGGTATCATAGATAATATAAATATATCACAATGTGGTGGTAATTATAAAGCCTATTTAGCTAGAAAAGAAAGTCAGTGGCAAATGTTAACTAATGCTACAAAATTTCCTGGCATAAATGATTTTATTTCTATAAAACCTTTTTAGAGTTATTATAGTGCAATGATATTGTTAGATATATTGATGTTTTAAGTTTTATTTTTTAATATTATATAGTACATGTATGTTGATTATAAGTGTATTTATTGTAGGTATATATACAAATGTGTTAGCAAGATATTTGTTTTTTAAATACTGCAATAGCACTTTAAATTTTGCTTAGAGGTATAGCGCTTGAATGATATGGCGCCAAAAAGTTTTTAAATTTGTTATCAGCTATTAGTAAAATGGTTCTGAAGAAGTCTGTAATATGCAGATGAAAGCGCTTGACCGTTTTTTGTGAGCTTGGAGTGTGATTAAAATTTATATCTTACTTGTTCGAGTCGAGCTTCATTTGTACCGCTAAGCCTAGTTGAGAGATTATCTGTCTCTCGTGATATTTATTCAGTTGTTGGCTGTGCATTGTGGCATAATGTGGAAGGCATGCCATTGGCCAAATATATGGCCACTGGCATGGAAAATAGTTTCAAAACAACAAAAAATAACTTTTATTTTTTGGGGGCTGATTTCGGACGTTTAAGTGTAGGGCAGCAGCATGCAAATGGGATCGGCCCGAAAATAAAAATAAAACCTTGAAAAACGCTTTTTAGGCAAAATCACAATTTTGCCATTAAAGTCAATGGCAGGCAGAAGACAACAAGGCCACTGAATAGTGGTTGCTAAGGGGGAAGGCTCAGTGTTAGACTTGTAATCGGGCATTAGCAGTCAATTCTATGCAAATGAGGGGGATGCTACTGAATCACAGATTTCCCCTCATTGCTAGCCAGCGCCCAACCGTGTAGGTGCAGGAAAACCATGGTGCAAGATTAAGAGTTTGCTGACATCATAGATGGGTGTGTTAGGCATACTGTAAGCTTATTGGAGCTCTGTGGCTTGGGTTTGCCCTTAGCTTAGCAGAGCTAAGGAAGCGGGTGTGTCTGAAACTGCCTAGCAGTATTTACATTGCCTAAATGTGCGTGTGCGCCATGCACTGAGTTTAAAAAAAATAAATAAACCAGGAAATAGCAGCTCCATTCACATTTGAGGACTGGGTTTCTGAGGCACACCTTGGGGCTTAAACAGGAAGGCAATGGGAAGGGAAAATAGCTGTAGGAAGGTAATCAAGGAGAACTAGCATAGCTGGCAGGTGAAATGTATCAGAACCAGGCAATTACAGTCAGCAGCCCAGCCCAGCACACTACTATAAACTATGCAAACACCTTTCCCTCTGTTTTTTCCTACAAGCCCTACATCACTGGTGTACATAAATGGGGAATTTTACCTAACAAAAGCAACAAGATGATAGGAGCTGCTTTTGCTCTCATAAATCAACACGTGGAAGAGACTGAGGGTAGTGAGGATGACAATGCTGATGACCAACCCACAGTGAGGAGAAGGAGAAGGGTGTACAGACCCAGAGTAACCTACCAGGGGCTACATGAGTTGGAGATAGTGGAGCGCTATAGGGTGGGCAGGGACCTCCTACAGCAAATTGTTGAGCTGTGCTGGCCACACCTCACACACAGAACCGACAGAGGGGAACCCATCCCAGTGGATACCAAGGTATGTGTAGGCTTAAGAATACTAGTCACAGGTACCTTCCAAAGGCCAACTGGGGATATCATGGGGATCTCACAGGCATCAGCATCCAGGGTACTCCACCAGTTCCTGGATGCTATGTCAGCACATGCCAGTGAGCACATATATTTCCTCAACACCTGTGAGGCATTGACCAGCAATATGCGTCTCTTCCACCAAATAGCAGAATACCCAGAGGTAGTGGGTGCTATAGACTGCACGCACATACACATCAAAGCACCACCCGGTAAACGGGGTAGAGTCTACATAAACCACAAGGGCTTTCCCTCCATCAACTGCCAGGTCATGTGTGATGTCCAGGGCATTACAATGAATGAGTGTGCTGGCAGCCCTGGAAGCTATCACGGCTCCCACATCTGGCATATGACACAGCTGTACTAGAAATTTGCCAATGGGGACATCCAATATGGCCACCTAGTGGGGGATGCTGGTTATGTACTTGAGCCGTGGCTGATAACACCCATCAGAAATGCACAAACACCCAAATAGGAACTCCATAATGAGACACACGCACAGACCAGAATCATAATAGAGCATGTGTTTGGGATGCTCAAGTCACGGTTCCGGTGACTGGACATATCCAGTGGAGCCTTGCAGTACTCACCAGCTACATGTACCCAAATTGTTATTGCATGTGCCATGCTACACAATATGATCCTGCGGAAACAGCTGCAGCAGAAACAGCATGGGGAAGGGCCAGACAGCCCCCCACTAATGCCAAGGCCAGCACAGGCATAGAGTGACTCGGAGGAGGAACAACCTGAGCCTGCCCCTGTAGGCAGAAGGAGGCATGCCCAGTATGGCCAGACCTTGGCAAAGAGGCAAAGCATAGCACACACACTGACATGGTAGGAACCCAGGGAATGACACATCTCTCTGACTCGCACATACAGTCAAAGGGATGCCAAACATGACACTAGCTGTGCTTAACCATGTATAGGGAGTGCACTATGTGCATCCGACAGTCAGCCCTCCAGCACCTTCCTCAATACTGTCACAGCCACAAGGTAAGTCACTCTCACTATCAATTGCTGAATGGAGTAGTATGTTCTACTTGTATCTATGGTATGGATGTGAGCATGCAATGGAACTGGGTGGCTGAATGGGATGGCAGCAGATAGTAGACACCTATATGGGCAGCATGAAATCCATAACAAATACTGGTGTCGACATAGTAGGCAGTACTAGACAAGGTGACAAAATCCACTGCAGGACATGTGGTGGGCTAAATGTGTGTCCATAGGACACATACATGCATGTCAGTGAGGCTCAAATACCCAACAACAGTCTCAGCCAGCAGGACAGGTGAAGACAAACACAAAAAAAGGCTGTGCTAAGGCCTCTGAGTGATGGCAATGGAGAATAGCCCCCCTCCAGACCTACACAGACAGACTACAACAGGTCAGGCAGTGGGATGTTAGTTCTGCAGGGTAAGAAGTCTGAAACTGAAATGTAGGTCAATAAAACCTAATAACTGTACTACACTGATATGCCTCCAGTCTGCATGATAGGTCAGAATACAGAATTAAATGGAAGCCAACAAAGTACCTGAAATAACAGTATGGTCATAGCAAATGTTTACAGTTGTCAGGTGTGCCTTCCCCACACAATCCTATGTAGAAATGCAGTAAAATTTATGTTTGGGTATAATAACAGTGGAGCACAGATTACCTGAGCCGGCCAAAGTAGCAGGGTAGCAGGACAGATTGTTGCACTTGTACAATATGCAGGGCTCTGTGTGTTAGGTTGTTGTGTGTTGTATGTTGTGTGAAAGTGGTCAGCATGTAGGCATGGAGGGTTGTGTCCCGGTGGCCAGTGGCCAGTATTGTTGATGACAGGGCCAAGTTCTCACAACTGCAGTGACAAACACAATCCATCCCAGCAAGACACAATCCAGCAATAATCCATACTAATTGTTCAGATGTAATATTAAAAAAACACAAAAGCACCTTTTAGCCAAAGAATTCCAAGTAATAACGTAGAACAAAAGCACAAAAACCTGAAGTATTCACCGCAGCATTTAATGGTCAGACAGCATACAAAGCTTTCGAGTAAAACTCTTTCTCAATGTGTAAAATCATTAGTAAACATGCCATTTAAAAAAAAAACAATTTAACCAATCCACTCACATAATCAATTAATCTAATTAACTAAGTTAAAGTGCCTATCTCTTAAACATATAATTCTTCTTTTGGCTTTTCCCTGTTAGGGGTTGCCACAGCAGATCACCTGTCTGCTCATGAGTGGCATTGGCGTTTTAGAGTGTCAAGTTGCCAGCCCAGCGCCCAACCTTCCACAGAAGGCACACACTTATGCCTAGGGCCAATTTAGAGTATCCAATCCACTTACAGCATGTCTTTGGGATGGGGGAGGAAACTGGAGCACCCAGAGAAAACCCATGCAACCACAGGGAGGACAGGCAGACTTTGCACAGAGGGGACCCCAGCTGAGGATTGAACTGGAGAACCTCTTGCTGTGAGGTGGTGACACTAACCACTTCACCACCATGGCTGCCCCACTTAAACACATCATAAATACAACAATCATATAATTAAAACATATAAAAATATGTAAATACAAACATACCATAAACTAATACATACATTAACTAAAAATCTCAAACTAATTCATGTCTCTGTTTTAAAACGGGTTTAATACTGATGGCAAAATTTAATCCTGGATGGTGGTCTGCTCGAAATTTATTATATATTATTTATTATATGTTTAAGAGACAGGGCACTTTAACTTAGTTAGTTAGATTAATTGATTATGTGAGCAGATTGGTTGAATTGTTTTTTAAAAATGGCATGTTTACTAATGATTTTACACACTGAGAAAGAGTTTTAGTCGAAAGCTTTGTATGCTGTCTGACCATTAAACGATGCAGTGAATACTTCAGGTTTTTGTGCTTTTGTTCAGATGCAATATCTGTCACCATCTGAAAGATGGACATGGCATGAATGTGGGCCCAGACATACAAACAGTACACAGGTGGAAGTACTCTAGACAGAGAGTGTATAAAATGTTACTGTCAAATGGACACACCTTTGGATTTTTACATACAGGTTAGCAGCACATTAGTTGGCTGTGCAGCATGGAATACTGATGTAGTCTGGCCAAACACTGGCAAACCACAAAAGGCACAGGTAGGAAGTATTGAGATACCTCTGATGTCCCCGCACAAGCCAGCATAAGTGGAATGCCCCACATATATCTGCGAGTCAGCTGTAAGTAGCTTCCATAGCACACATGCACTCATCTCACCCCACCATCAGCCACAGGAACCTCACAGATCATATCCCTGCTGTTGAGAATGAGTACAATATGACCCTCCCACCTCTGTATGGGAATATCCACATAATGCAGTATTCTGAAGAGGTATCCCATGCAGGTGTGTCCCTACCCTGCCAACATCCACACCAATGGATTAACAAGGACAGAAATTATTGCCATTAACACCATGCACACCTACCCTGTCACCCCAGAGGAATACAGTGGCTTTCAGCCTGGGACTGGAGGAGTGACACAATGCACTGGCCTGCTACAGATGGCCTGCATCACTACCAGATGCCCTACATTCCTCTGTCAAAGGCCTATGACTTACCCATGCTGCTAATATATGTCATCTCATGGACTCCCAAATAACGACATAACACAGTCCACAGAACACAAATGCAAGGCCATGTTGACAAATCCCAGTAGCATGTCCACCATGTCCTACTGCATGAACTGTGGACCAACCCCTAAATACTGCTGGGATGAAGTGATAACTATAGGGATACTTATCAGATATTGTTTGCATAATGTTTGGAAGAGGAAAGAATAACAGAGGGGGGAGTAGAAGTATTTTATGCCATGGAGTGTGTGAAGTCTGAAACTCAGATGTGTGCACATACTATCCCTGCCTGTAAACACGGGAATGGGTGACTACAAACCTGCTTGTAAACCACAATGTGAAGGGGTAATGACCAGAAATATGAGCCCTGCCTCTGGGTAACCTGTGTGAATCTGTACAGCTGTGAGGTATGGCCACAGCAGGATATGGCCATTCTGTCACATCAATAGATGTACAAGCATGGGATCCTCAGCCACCACATTACCAAGGTGCCGAACCATTTACATAGACCCATCAGCAAGTGTCTGCAGCTCCCCCTCCAGAATGGCATGATTGTGCATGAATATGTAGGCTGCAGACCATAATACTGGACACAGCTTCATTCATCTTGTATTCCCCAGGTAATTACTGCAAGCAAATATGTATACCTGTCAGTAACTGATGACATAAAACATCACAGGGTAAAATAGTACATATGTCTGAATATCTCTGCTAACACTAAAACCATGTAGCAGAAGCAGCACAGACATAATTAGTTACAGTATCCCAATATCCTTTGCCCATGGTGACCCCATATTGTCAGCTTATCTACAGATATACTGCAGAAACAGGTTGCTAGCTGTTGGTGTAGAGCACAAATGCCTGCACTGGAGTACAACCTACCTGGAATGGATTTACACATTCAATACAGAAGGTCATGCTGGGCATGCTCCCACACTTAGAGAAATGAAGCCCATGTCTGACAACAAAATACTGAAGGGTCATACTGAGCATGCTCATACACTTGCAGAAATGAAGCCCATGTCTGGCAATGACAGTGGACTATACATATCCGACAGTTGCAGATGGCTATGCACACACTCCACACTGCACATCAGTCATGCTTTGCACACACATCGGATAGGAATACACACATATATCCAAGGACAACACACTATAATAGGTCAAACATACACATACATAGATGTGGGGAAGAGAGTGACAGTTACAAAGAGCTTCCCATCATGAGGCCTGTCCCACCCAGCACACATCCAATTGGCCAATACCACATGATGTGCAAATGTCTATCACTGTAGTTATTTGCTTCTGGTATCCCTCAGCACTATAGTGTCTGTGGTGCTTGTGATAACTATGTAACATGACAGTACAAGTCATTATTCATCTAGCAGTCATTTACACGTTCCTGTCAAATGTAAACTTGTGTGTGACTGAGTGTTGTGTGTGTGCTTCCAGACAAATGGTTTATGGTCCATTCACACACACTGCACTACCCATTGCCCTACTTTAGCTAGCCTGCTGTTGTCATTCACCTTGAAATACACCTTTGGAGATGAGCTATCCCTATCAGCTCCATGGCAGATGCTATAACTGTGTAATGTTATAGTGTGATGTACTAGTTAGGCAGGAGTTCTAATCCCTGACATGGCAACTGTGAAACTCAGTGTTTGTGTGTGTAGGGATCAATGCTTTTGAGACCAGTCACTACTCTTTCCATTGCCCTACTTTGGCAAGCCAGCTGATGTCATTCACCTTGAAATACACCTTTGGAAGACAACTACCCCTATAATGTCTGTGGCACATGCGATAAATGTGGTGCACTGTAATATCAATACATAGCTAAGTAGGGGGTTGAATCTCAGTACTATCAAGTGTGTGTGTGTTGGTCATCAGTGTCCTGTGTGGAAGTAGCTGTGATTGTGTAATAACAGGACTCGTTGTGGGGCGGGTTTTGCAAATTTCTTATATTGAAGACCTACTATATGTCACAATGTCCACCTTACAAAGACAAAAGATGTAAACAGCAGAGAGGCTGGTGTAGACAATCCATACCCCTATATTTGACATTATGGATTGGTGAACAATATAGGCAACCCTTGTATTACCAAGATAACACTCTCCACCCATGTCTCATACACAAACACACTTGCCTAGGCAACAGCCACTATATTGGTAGTTCCCTGCATATTGCCCACAGATAGTAACCACGGTGTGATTGCAATGGACTACAGAGGGCATGGCTACCTGTTCCATCCCTACGATAGACATTGCTTACAGTGGTCCTTTGCTATTATTCCCCACTGGGCACCTGCAACAACTATAGAGTCTGCAAATGTAACCCACAAAGGAAATACCATGCCTTATACACATGCCCTGTATAGACAGATGCCACTAACGCCAGTGAATAATTTTATCATGCTGTCAATGTAGGTGCAGGCACAACATCAGTTCCATAGCCACATGAGGTCAGGAATGCCAAATCAGATGATAATCTGTCCACACAACATGCCCCAGAGACCCCAGGTACACTTACACATGTCACAGAACATGCATGTGGGACATGCAAAATCCAGACTCGGTCCATGTTATGGAATATAGAACACATACATGGCAAGCAGTGCACAACACTGGCCACATACAATAGTAAACCAGATGAGTGGATGGTGAATACAATACCCACCTATGTTGGCCAATCCAGGGACTACACCCCTAAGCCACACTGCAGACCATTGTCATGTGGGCTGATGCCAAGGTATACCCTTTGCCTAGCCTTGTACAGCCTTCTGGCACAGTGAACTACTACACACCTGTGAAGCAAGCATGTCAGTACTGGCAAATCTGTGTGTGTGTGTGTGTGTGTGTGTGTGTGTGTGTGTGTGTGTGTGTGTGTGTGTGTGTGTGTGTGTGTGTGTGGAGATTAATGATTTGGAAGCCATTCACACTCTCTACATCTCCCATTGCCCTACTGTGGCATGGCTTCTGATGTCAGTCACCTTGACATACCATTTGCACATATATCAGCCTGATAACCTCTGTGGTGCATGTGATACCTGCATAATACTGTAGTGTAGCAAACTAGTTAGTTAGGAATTCTAATCCTGACTTTGCCAACTGTGATGATGTGTGTGAGTCCCTGAGAGAGTGTGGTTGTGTCTTCCTTGACACCTGCTTTTGTGGACAGCTACATGTACTCACTTACCTTATCCCTCCTTTATCACTGTTGCTGAAGTCACTAACCTTCAAAGATACCTTTGGGCAGCTCCTCAACATGTAAGCTCCATGGCATATGCAATAACTGCATAAAAACGTAATAGCAATACATAGTCAGGCAAGGGTTTGAAACCCAGTACTGGTAAGTGTGTGACACATACATGTTTAGTTCCTACCTCCTTACGTTGTGTCTGTCTTTCTCACTCCCTCTCTGGTGGATGTAGAAAAGTGCACCTGCTTTGCTTAGGCAGCAGCTTGTGTTTTGTAAGTGATGCTTATGATCAGCTGATGGCCTGTGCATGAATTGCAGTCCCCCACTAACTGATTGCATGTGGAACAACTGTGGTATCATTCCCATAGCCAATTGCATGGAAACACACTTCTATAACTAAGGACATCATGTGGGTGCTGGCCCTTTTCATTCACTGTGAGCAGGACTTCATGTCAGTGTTTGACAAACAGCATCACAGAGGGTAGTTGGATATACCTCTTACAACATACACTGTGGAGATAGGCCAACAAACAGGAGGGGGATGTTCCAGACATGAGGACAGAAGTAAGTCTTGCTCCTCTACATTTGAAGTAATGTTGCTTTAACAGGGTTTGTGTGGATATGGGTGGTCTACATGATTTAATATCTGTCAAGACAGTGTTATGTGGCTGGGGAAACTCCCACCTGTAGGGCTATCTGCAGACTGGCCAGTGTTTGGAGTCTTACATGTGTTGTGTTACTCACACATGTCCTACCTTTAGAAATGCAGTAGCATACTCTGAGGATTGCAGTCAGTACATGGTGACAGCCATGTGAGTTACTGACTTCATATCCCTCTGTAGACATATTTCACAACAAACCCTGTTACACCAGTAAATGTATGGGTTCATCACAGCAACATGTCAATACTGGTCCTGTGTTATTGCCTCCAGCCACAACTCTGTCAACGTTTGTACATGTCATGCAATAAGAGGTGCATATGTTCAGCACATCATTATTTACTGACATCATGCCTGATAAGAAGCCATTAGCATACCTGCTAACAGCAGCAGCAGTCTGAGTGGGAACAGAATTGTACACTTAGATGGCAGCATTTTGAATTATGTGTTTAAGGAAGTCAACAATCCTTTTTTGGACATCATTTTCGAACCAATGGTGAAAATGTAAGTACTGTTGTTAATAATATTGTTACAAGTCATTATGAAGATGTTGGCATTTGCAGGAAAGACATTTTTGAGCTTGAGCAGCTCACAGTTCACTTTATATCTATGGAACTGGAGATTTTATATCTCAATGAATGTATTAAGGACTAAGACTATCAAAATTTCCAAACTGTGTTAATTTTGGTGACCCATTTTACATTGAGTTAGTCAACTTATTCAATGAAACAGGGTTCAACATGATGCATATGCTTGTAACACATTATTAACAAGAGATTGACACAGTCAAAGAAAATATGGCAAATTTGGATAAAATCAAGGGATATTGTTGTTTTAATGTACTTTCTGACTTATATAGTAGCATCGGGGTCAAAGCTGATAGGCATAGAGCCTCTGTAGTCACAAGGAAGCTGTCCAAACTGCAGAGGGATCTTTTGGCCTATGCTAAAAAAGAGGCCTACCTTTTGCAACGTCAGCGGGCCTTTCAGGAGAACATTATCAATACCAATGCAGCTACTGACAATAACATCACACAGGGTGAGCTGAATTATAATGGAAGTGGAAACAACAATAGTATGACCACTAATAATAACAACAATGTCCAAGTGGTTTCATCTACAAACAACCCCCATGGATCATGTCCTTTTTTGGTGGACCAAGGGGGCAGCAAATGGACTCCCAAGTGGTCAAACCTGGTTCAGAACAAGACAAAAATGAGGGGAAGAAACAACAACAGAAAGAAAAACTAAATGTTTCAGACTTTTAAATTCGCATTTTGAATTTGTCAAACAGTGTTTTATCTAATGATGTGATTTCAGTCCTAAAAAATGTTTTTTCCTACATGCCAAGTAGTTTTGTTAATATTACCAGACTATTAGCTGATTTCAAACTTTTTTTGTGAAAATTGAACCTTCATTACCTACTGCATGATTTAAATGTAGACAAACAAGATGTTTGTAACAAATTTAAAAAGAATAGCACATACAACCCCCCCCCACTTGTGCAACACCTTGCAAGTGTTTGGTGATATGTGTGAACTGGACATGAAGAATATTGTAAAGGACACCCATATGCATAACCTTTAATGAGAGCTGACAAGGGTGGTATGATGGTGATTATGTGTACTGAATATTATGTTAAAAACATTGAAGACATGTTGGCAAATGACACAGCTTATTCTTTTCTAGATAAGAATGTAATTAACAAGTTTTTTTGAGAATAAACACTGATCCTTTTGTCATGTTTTGTCAGGGTAGTTTAGATCATGACACATATGAATATTTGTTAGTGGGACATCCCAGTATGGGACGTTTCTTTGGGATACCCAAAGTACACAAATTAGAAACAAATCCACCCTTTAGGCCCATTATTTCAGCCAAGAGAACCAAGAAAGAAAATATTTCTTTATGGATGGATTGCATACTTAATCCTATAGTGCAAAAAGCGAAGTCATACCATAGGGACTCCTGGCACCTTTTGGACATTTTGAGGGACATTATCCTCACCCATGGTGATTTTTATTTTGTGTCTTCAGACCTTAAATCACTGTATACATGTATCAACCAAGATGCTGGTATAGAATATCTGAGAGATTACCTCAGTGGGTACACTGACTTTACACACAATAAAATAGAGATAGTTTGCAGGCTTATGGGTATAGTTCTTAATAATAAATTTTTTGAGTTCAACCAAAGATATTATAAGCAGACCTCAAAGGTGGCTATGGGGGCAAGGATGGCCCTATCTTTTGCCAACCTTGTAATGGCCATGTGGGAGGAGAGATATTTGTATGCACATCCACAAAGGTCCCACATTATTTTATATCAAAGATTTATTGATGATTTCATATTTCTGTGGACTGGTGATGAGAGTGAATTTGAGTCCTTTGTTAGTGACTTAAATCACACCACAGGCTTTTTGGAATTTTCTGTGGGAAGTTTTGGTAGGACCATTAATTTTTTGGATATACATTTGGCTTTTGATACATTCAGTAACACTTTTGTGAGTGAGATTTATAGGAAAGATGTTTTTGTCAACCAATATTTGCACAGAGATAGCTTACACCCTAGGCATATGAAGAAAGGGGTGATTAAGGGGCAATTTATTCGCCTCAGTAGACTTACATCTGATGATGACACTTTTTTTCAAGAGGTCATCATGTTGACACAGTGTTTTGAACAAAGAGGGTATGACCAGGTTTGGTTAACCAATATACATAACTAAGTGTTCATTCTGAGACAAAACACTGCAAAACCCATCATCGGGGGGTTGGTGATACAAGTAACAACAGGAAAAAGAAGGACAACACAGTGTTCATCATTTCTTTCCCCATCCCCATTGTCAATGAGATGGGTGTTATTAAACACATAATTAAGAACAACTGGAAGGTTTTGATTGGGAATAGGGACTCATACAGGTAGTCGGAGTAGAACCCAAGTTCACCTACATGAATATTAAGAACATCAAAAATATTTTGGAAAATGGTGGTGGTACATGGTGCACTTTAGCATTGACTGATGTGAATAGTGTTCGAGGTACTTTCTCCTGCATGAAGTGTAAACAGTGTAGGTATATAAGCAATACATCTAATACATTTATTACACATCTTAAAAGGACTATTTGGGTCAACAGACGCTTTAGTTGTGGAAGTACAAACATAGTTTATGTGGCAGTATGTGACTCTTGTCCTAGTTACTACATAAGAAAAACATTAGATCTTTAAAGCATAGAATATATGAGCACACTTGCTATTAAGAAAAAGGACTTTACCAATGCTTTAGCTAGGCATGCTATTCACTGTGTGAACTTTAAAAAGTTCACCTTTTCAGTCATAAATTATGTTCAACAAGTGGATAACATAGGGAACACCAATATGATTTTAGAATGCAAGGAGTCATTGTGGCACATCAGTTTGGTAGCAGATAGAGCCCCTGGTCTGAACAAATGCATTAATATTAAGTGTTTTTAGCACTAAAATAACATTCAAACCATAATAATATGATGATGTTTTTATATTAAGAAATGTTTTATGATGTTTTGACATTCAAAGCTGTTTGGAAAACAAGACAGTTTTTTTATTTTTATGGTATGATTTTACACCTTTAATTCAAAGTATCAGGAATGTCATGTGATGTGTGATGTAACTTAAAAGAGGTGTGTTTTGTGAGGTTAACTTTTTTCTGAAGAAGTTCATGATGAATACATTTGAATTAAAGTACTAAAGAATTGTGTTCACTATTTCATTCCATCTACAGCTTTTGGTTGGAGTTTCATTTTCAAGTTTGTTGTGTGCTTATATGTTTTTATGTTATGAAATGTAATGTTATGGGTTTTAGATGTTTTGGGTTTTAGATGTTCTGGTCTCAGTGTTATGAAATTAGATGTTATGGGTTTTAGATGTTTCAAAGTAGACCTATATGTATATATATATATATATATATATATATATATATATATATATATATATATATATATATATATATATATACAGACATATATATATTTTGAGTTGTATGTATATATATATATATATATATATATATATATACCGACATATATATATTTTGAGTTGTGTATGTATATATATATATATATATATATATATGTGTGTGTGTGTGTGTGTGTGTGTGTTTGTGTGTATGTGTCTGTAGACATAACATGAGTGTGTGTGTATATATATATATATATATATATATATATATATATATATATAGGGTGCATTCAAACATCAGGTCCACACTCTCTAACTCTCCTTCCTCCACAGCTGCACTGTCCTGCCTTGCTACACCTCAGACAGGTGTCACATGTGGACACAGCCTAACTTTAGGGGGGGTATATATAGGGACAGATTGCAGGTAAGCCTATTACACACCTATAGCATTTGTGCATGCTACATTACACGTTAACATGACTGTCCTGCAAGTGGTGGGGTCTGAAACACATGTGTTTATGATAACGGCATTACTTCCACCACCAGCTCTCTCTCTCTCTCTCTCTCTCTCTCTCTCTCTCTCCACTACAGGGATTGAGCTGCTTTGAATAGATTGCAGCATGGATTTTGTAAGTGATGCACATGATCAGGTGATGGTCTCTGCACCAATCAGTGTTCACCACTTGCAACTTGCATGCAACCAGCTATGTAGAACTTTCAATTACCACTGTCATGGCAACCCACTACTATAAATTACTACATCATGTGGGCATTGTCCCTTTACCTTTTCTTTATGAAAGACATCCTTCCTATGTGTGGACAGCAGTGTTACAGACAGCATGTAGCAATACCTCTTAAAAACATTATTTGCAGACACAGGCCAACTATATATTTGTATAAGGTTCCAGACCTATGGACAATGTGATTTGTGTGTTATATGCATTGTATACCGCTAGTTTTACAGGGTTTGTGTGTACATGCTAGTTTAGCATGGAATGCAGTCTGTCTGCATAGCTCTCAACTGTGGGCCTATCCACATGATGGCCAGAGGATTGGCTTTTATGTTTTGTCTGTTCACCACACAGGTCTTGTCTCTGATATATCAGTGGCATTCTGTCTGTTGAGTGCTATCAGTACATGGCTACATCCATTTGTGTTTCTGACTTCATATTCCTGAATAAGGGTATGTTGCAACCAATCCTGTAACACCATCAATTTATACAGTGTGTAACAACAATATTGCAAATATGGCCCTATGTTCCAGCCTCTGTCCTCCACCTATATACCAGGCTTTGTCCATATGTCCTGCAGTAAGAGGCTGTTAAGTAGTGGCCTATCACTATGTAGTGTTGGCATTCCTACCATCATTCCAGTGATGTTGTGGACCCCCACACATATTGTGGGGTAGGGTCCATATATATGTGGGCTACAGCTGGACAAAATGTGTGTGACCTTGTACAGTCCAGAGGTCAGTGTATGTAACACTGTTATATGCCCTTGTAAGTCATTCTGTGAGGGAGGGGTATGCACCATTTATAACCTAAGCTGTTACAACATGTCAGGGATATCAGTAGTAAGACACTTTAAGGTATATGACTGTACATTTTCATACATTTCACCATGGGATCAGTGGTGGGCTAGTGCTTACTGTTTTACAGACAGTTCTCTTTGTCAGTGCGATAGTGATGTTTTTAGTTAAGCATTATGTAACAGATACATTTTCATTGTGACAACTTAATTCTTTTCCCCTAGGGGTTTAATACAGAGTGTAATTGGAGGCTGCTGAATGACATCTGCATTAATTAGTGTTGATTGATTCTTATCTTCCAGGCCAGTGTTTCTTTACTGTTGTACTACTTGAAGGCCTTGGGCTGGACAGCAACATATGTTATGCTTTCAAATTACTGTATAAAATGTTTTGCTTGAGAGTTGCATTACCCAGTTAGTATGTATTTCAAACACCTAACTGCTATCTGAAGTGGCATATACAACTGAAATAGTACACGAATAAACATTTATATGTATGCAAACTTGTGTGTGGTGTCATATCCTTTGACTTCTCTGTGGGTGTATATTTCATGCAATATTCGTCTTTTGTATGAGAGAAACAAACATTATCCACTTTAAAAGGTGGCAACTGCAGGAATACTGGCTGTTCAATATGCTGTGCACCCTCTAAATATGTATCTTCCTATACATATCTATATGTAGTAATATATGTATATATGTGTGTATGTGTATATGTGTGTATGTGCATATATATATATATATATATATATATATATATATATATATATATATATATATATATATATATATATATATATATATATATATATATATATATATAGTTATATATATGCATATATGTGTGTGTGTGTATATGTATCATTGCAATGTTTACTGCGACCACATTGTACATTCTCTATGGTAGACAGACTGTTCTGCATGATATCTTATTAATATCATCCTAACATTTTACAGGCAGATGGATTACTGCAAACTTCTTGTGGCTATGTTGTGTAGGGTCCTGTATATGAGACTTGCAAGAGTTGGTATTGTGTTGCAAGGCAGATCTGTTTGGCTGTGGAGGAGGGGATGCTATCAATAATTACAAGAGGTACTTAATTTGGGCCCCCTCACCCCCATTAATGGTGCCTTTGGTCATATATGTATTTGTTGTGTTCTTTTATAAATATATATATATATATATATATATATATATATATATATAGATATAATATATCTTTTACATATATATCTGTATATACATCTACATATATAAATACATTTCCTCTACTGCTGAATGACTGTGCTAGATGATATGTTTGAGAAAACATGAGATTTGTTTATATGTGACATGGCTTAGTGGTGACCCATTTTGGTTATAGTGTGCAGGGTCCTGGGTTTGAGGCTTGCAAGGGCTGTTTATTTTGTTGTTGGGCAGAACAGGGGCTGTTGAAAACAGAGTGATTAAGGCACTTTGAAGCACTTGTAAGTGGGTTTGCAGGACAGTAAGCAATGCTAACTTCCAGAGAAATATGCTTACAGAGAGTTAGCCTCAAAATTGCTTATTCTGTGTGCACATTGCTTACCCCAGCGCAAACAGTCTTAAACCCTCTTACTATTGCTTAAAAGTGCTTACTCCCATTTACACCCGCGCTAATTTCTTTAAAAGAAAAAAAAGGGGTGATAGGAAAGTGGTAAAAAAGGGGTACAAAGAGGGAAAGACAACAATGAAAATAGCTAGGGGTGTGAAGGACAGGTGTAGGGAAGGTCCATAATTGCCCATTTCTTCTACAGCAACAGCTGTGCATATACAGTGAATTTGGAGGTAGATTTGGGCACTTAAACCCCTGACAGAGGGGTGAGGACAAGAATAATATGTTGTGAAGCCAATTACACCAGATTACATGTGTTCAGTGGACAAGTGTGCAAAATGGACATGTATGGGGATAGATTTTTTTTTTGGGAACATATTGCCCTTTTTTCTTTTTCTAAGGTGAGAGTGGGATGTTGTGGAAGGATAGTAAGTATATTTAGGGAGGTAGGTTGGGTAAGATGACAGACAAGACAGACAAGACAACATACAGGGGCAGTATATGACACATGTGGGGGGTAAACACCTTGGAATGGGAGGGGCATTTGGAATTTGGAAGACCGTGAGCTCCCAAATTGAAACAGTGGGACTGATGTCCCCACCCATGGAAAGTCAGCACTCCATCTTCACGGCCCCGCAGGTGGCTGTGCTGGGGGTTGGGTAGTAGGGGCAGGCTGACCCCCTAAATGCACCATGCAGCCCTCAAGCTGGCGTAGCAGATCTCCAAACTCTCTGTGGAGCTCGTTATGCACCAGATCTTAGACCTGACGACAGGTGACAGTTTCCTGTCCCCACCCGTTCCCGGGGGGGGGGCAAGTCCCATCCCCTGAGGCTTTTCCACCCAAAGGTGGTGCAGGACCTGCAGACAAGGAGGTCCTGAGGTGGGCCCCAGAAATGCTGGTGCTCGGTGCCATGACCAGATATGGTGGGAGAGGTGGGTCTGCTGGGACCAACCTTCCCAAACGTGCTATGGTGCTGCAATTTTAAAACATATGTGGGTTAGCAATAGTCAACCCATTCCAGGATTAGGTATAACAGCATGCATAGATATTCCCATTAACCCAAAACACCAGATATGAAACAGTTACATAGCAAACAGAACACATGCATATATATGGAACCACAGTGGCCATTACAGCAGCATGCAAGTTACATTGATGGCAACATGCCACCAATGTGGGAGTATTTCATCATGGCACATGCATAGAAACACATTTCAATATTTATCAAACAATAGGACATATGTCACAACAGTAGATTTAACTGTACACATACCCATTGAGGTGTGTATTTTGATTATTGTTGCAGATATGGTTGGGGGAGAGAGAGATGTCAGTTAACAACTTGTATATCCCTGTAGTTCTCACAAGTTTCTTAGTCACTGCTGTAATCTGTACCTTACAGGTATCATTACACTCCCTGGCCTTAGTATGGACAGTGGTATGTTTGTAGACAAGTATATACATGAACTGTGTTTTACCTACAGTCTACACCTCTTACCTGGTATACCTGTGGAGGTATTTTTGTTAACAGTACCTGACTGTTTCTACGCATATTCCCAGATTCCAGGTTGATGTTATGCACATAACTCTCAATAACTTATTGCACACACTCTGGTCAAGGCTTGACAACATGCAGGTGGAACTGGGACATATTTTGACAATTGCTCTCATAAATTTTTGTTGAGTTGCTACAATGACAGGTTTGTTTTCATATACATTTTCTGAATATTTACAGGTCTGACAATCAGTTATATGTCATTAAAAGCTGCCTAAATTTCAGAGATCATCACACTGATTTGAAAGGGGGGCAAGGTAACAGGCAGCAGATATGGACCAATTATATGTACATTCTGAACAAATCTGTATAGTTGAGTGGTATGATTATGCATACAGTTTACTACCACTTCCAGGATTTGAACCATGGCTGTGTCTGCTAAAATTATAATAGTGTATGTCACAGTTGAGTGTGCTATTTAGTTATTGCTGTGTTTCTCATCACTGTTTTCTGCCTATAAGTCTCCCGTGGTTTTACAATCTGACCTTGTAATTACAACAGTCTTATACAGGGATTCCTAGACATTTTTATTATGTGGCACAGTGTGGGTGACAGTGATGACTAATACATTATTATTCAGAGAAACTGCAACACTAACAATGCCATACAATACCAGAGTAAACAGTACCAATCTAGGATTTCAATCTTTATTTCCAGGCACAGTTTTCTTATCTGACAAATCTATGGAGGGAATGTTTTTAACACTACCTGAATGTTGCCACACATATTACCAGATTCCAAGTTATTATTATGCACATATGTCTCACCCTGTTACTGCACACACTCTGGTCATAGCTTCACAACATGAGGATAGAGATGGGACATAATTTGGCATATTACTCTCATAACATTTTGGTGAGTTGCTAGAGTGACAGGTTTGTTCTTATAGATAGTTTTTGACGGTTATGATGTCTGATAATCAGTTGTATGTCATTATTTGCTGCCTAAACTTCTGAGATCATCCCACTGATTTGCCAGGGTGACAGGGTGACAGGCAGAAAATTTAAGCCAGTTATCCCAACATTCTGTACAGTCGAGGGTTATGATTATGCATACAGCATACTACCACTCCCAGGATTCGAACCATGGCTGTGTGTGCTAAACATGCAACAGTTTACATCACAGTAGAGTGTGTTATTTGGAATTTGCTGTGTAGCTTTTCACTGTTTTCTGTCTAAGTCTTCCTCAGTTGTACAATATAACCATGTGATTACAAGAGTTGTATACAGACATTCTTATATATTTTATTTATGTAGCACAGTGTGGATAACAATGCTTAATACTACAGAACTATTAAGAGAATGCAACACTACATTACCATATGATACCAGAGTAAAGACAAGCAGCCCAGGAGTTAAACGTTTTTTGCCAGGCTGTTACCCTTTTATTTACATACAACCTATATGAGACTCGTCCTGCCATATTTTCTGGTTTATTCAGTACATCCAATACACAATGCAGGTTTTATACTGGCAATTAACTTTCTACTACTTTTAGATTTATTTCTTATGACAGTACATGCAAGATTATTACTAACCTGCCTCATGACACAGTCTTTGCAGCCTACATGCATGGGCTTCCTGATTCACAGCCAGCTCCACTGCAGCTGTCAGAGACATAGAGGAATATTTAGCCATACCAATCCATAATATACATGAGCTAGGCAATTATTAAACAGTTAGTAGAATGAGTATTTACACACTGCTGGGGCATCACCCCTCTGCCTAGCTTCTTGGTTCCACTGATCCAAGAGCTCCCTCTTCCTCCTTTTCAGGTTGGCATAGTGATGCCTGACCTGTTCACCAGTTCGAGGGATACCAGTGGCACTGGTGAGGTCACGGGCGAGACAGTCCCAGGCTTCCGCTTTATATTGGGAACCCTGGTACTGGCCCTGCAGCAGTCTCTCTCCATGGTCATTTACCAGGAGTTTTGTCATGACCTTAGACTCCTGGATGCCCCAGCACTGTGCTCGGAAGTGCGATCCTTCCCCAACACTGGTCATTGTGCCTACAGGAGTAAGCTGCAACCAGTTATGAGATGTATTCCTGCCTGTGGGGTTTAAATAGGGCCAATTTCCATCACTTTGCCATGAATGGACAGTTTTGAAAATGCTAAGCTATGTGCAGACCTGCTTACCTAAGGCTGGCATTGCTTACAGGGGCATGCCAATGGGCAAATCTATTTAGCTGGGCTGCACATTGCTTACACCTGGTAAGCAGAGGTGTGCAATGCTTAGCGTTGCTTATTTTTAATTTTACACACTATTTGCTGTTTGGCATTGATTTGTCATTCATAACATGTTATAAATTTGTTTAGTATCCGTGATTCATGTGTACGTACACTGTATGGGGCACTTGTGTTTATCCGGGGATTTCACCACTTTATTACAATGACACCTCACATCTGGACTTAATGCAGTACTTCAGTTCACAAATATATGTTATTTAGTAGGTTATACAACAAACAAATTGTTTATAAATTCCTTTCACATGTAAAATGTGATTTTGCTAGAGTGTGGATCTGTTTGACAATACCTCATTTTCATGTGCGGTGTATAGTGTGTAGTGGTAAATCACTGTAGCTACGGTATGCAAGGTCTGAGTTCGAGACTTGCAAAGGCTGATTATTTTGTTGCTGGCAGAACAAGGGCTGTTGGATACAGAGTGACTAAGGCACTTTTAAGCAGTTTTATGTGGGTTTGTGCGATGGTAAGCAATGCTAACTACCGGGTAAATATGCTTACAGAGAGTTAGCCTCAAAATTGCTTATTCTGTGTAGGCATTGCTTAACCCCATGCAAACAACCTTAAACATGCTTAGTACTGCTTAAAAGTGCTTACTCCCACTTAACCATGGACTCATTTCTTTAAAAGACAAGAAAAAGGGGTGATAGGAAAGAGGTATGCAATGCTTTGTTGTATGGCATTGCTGTATCATTAATTACATATTATAAATTTGTTTAGTATCCCTGATTCATGCGTAAGTATACTGTATGGGCCACTTGTGTTTATTGGGAGATTTCACCACTTTATTACACTGACACCTCACATCTGGACTTAATGCAGTACTCCAGTTCACAATTATATGTTATTAAGTAGGTTATACAGAAAATAATTGTTTATGAATTACTTTCACATGTAAAATGGGAATTTGTTACAGTGAGGATCGAAACAGGAATGACTGCTCGCAAAGTACACGCACTAACCACTACACTATAGCAGTACTGCTGCTCTTGCATGAATCTTGCTATTTAACTTCCTCTGCTGTTTAAGCTGGAGTATGCGTAGCTTAGTAACGGGCACACCTGCGCAGCTACAGTTAAACTTTATCGCTTTTATAGAAAAATAACTCTTGTAGTGTTATTTTATCTATACCCTTCACAAATATCCCTGCTGCTGCTACACCTGTTATTTTGTTAGCTTTCTGCTTCACAGTGGGCATACCTCTCACCCTCTTGGAGGGCAAACTCTGGCCAAACACTGAAATGATGGGGGAACAAATGGAGGGACAGATTTAACAAATTGCTGTGGATTTCTGTGTGCATCTGTACATTTTACAGCTATCCTGACATGTTTGGGATGCTATGAGCATTCTCGCTCATTTTAATTGCCGAACGGCAATTCTTGAGTGCAGGGGCTTGCATATTGTGAGAGCTCTGCTCTCAGACACACAGTCTGCACTCGTCCATGGCTCCATGTTAGTTTAGCAGCACAGGCAGCGCGCCTTCGTAAATATGCATGGTACGTTGCTAAGCTGCACTTAAACGGTCATTTCCATGCAGGAATAACTTATTCCTGGATGGAAGATTAGTGAATCCTGAGGACAGTTAGTTTTGGAGGTCCTTATGATTGTTTTATAATGACTATTAGTAAGCAGTATGGAATATGAGACAGATGATACAGAGACAGAGATGTTAAAAGAGACAGAGCTGGAGGAAAAAGATAGCTGTATATTTATTTATTTACATTTGTTAGCCAGGTAGTGTCCAACTGGGCCAGATGCCCGTTTTCAGCGGAGACCCAAGGAGAAAAGCTCCTCAAAGACAAAAATAAAAATAGTAATACAAAGGCACAAAACACAGAGAATAAAATGTGCTGATCTATATATAACTGAGTAATTAACACTTCCAGAGACTAAAATATAAAATATACAAATCTAAGAAAGTATGTCAGCAAAATTCTCTAATAATGAAAGGAAATGTTTAGCAACTATTCAATGGCATAATACAGACCCCCGGATTCAATATCCTTCTGTGCAGGACTAGCTTAGTCCTGCACAGAAGTGAACATTTAGGAGCAGGACGGCAGCGAGCCATGCATATTAATGAAGGCGCACTGCCTGAGCTCCTTAACAGACACAGAGCGTGTACAAGTGCAGGGGCAGAGCTCTCAGAATATACACACCCCTGCAATGAAGAACAGCAGTGTATGAATAAGAATGAGCGAGACCGCTCATAGGTGTTTGCATACCCCAGCAACATCCCCCAAGTTTACAAGAGCAATAGTTAAAACATTAAATATAAAGAAGTGTTTTTTTTTTTTTTTTTTTTTTTTTTTTATAAAACAGATTAAATTTAACCGTAGGTGGACGGGTTTGCCCATCGTTTAGCTACAGTTAATGCAGCTTAAATGGCACAAGAGGATAAAAAGCAAGATATATGCAAATAAAGCAGTACAGCAATAGTGTAGTGGGCAGAGCATTCGCCTTATGAGCAGTCATTTCCACTTCAAGTCCAACGCCAGTACAATCCATTTTCCATGACAAATCACTTTATGATCAATTGATTTTGTTGCATAACCTACGACATAACATATATTTGTGAACTGGAGTACTGCATTAAATGCAGATGTGAGGTGTCCTTGTCATAATGTTGTAAAGTCCACAGATAATCACAAGTGCCCCATACAGTATATGTACACAGGAATCAGGGATACAAATGTTAGGTAAAGTGCATAATGAATGATAAAACCATACAGTTTCCAAATCTACCACCTTCCCAAGAACCATTAGACATTACTGTCTACATTAGTGCGGTGGTAAGCAGGAGTATGCAGTAGTAAGCAAGGGTAAGCATATTAAAGCAGTAGTAAATCGGTTTAAGCCCATTTGTACAAGGGTAAGCAATGCACACACAGGTTAAGCAATATTGAAGCTAACACTCTGTAAGCATATTTAACCTGAGGTTAGCATTGCTTACGTTCGTGCAAACCCAAACAAACCCGCTTACAATTGCTTAAAAGTGCCTTAATCAATCTGTATGCATCAGCCGCTGTTCTGGCCAGAAACAAAATAAACAGCCTTTGCAGGTCTTGAACCAAGTACCTTATACACTACAGTCACAGTTATTAACCACTAAAACATCACAGCAGTACATAAGATTGAGGTATCACCAAACAGATCCTCACTACAGGAAATAAAAACTGAACATGTGAAAGGACTCTATATACAGTTTTATATTGTATAACCTACTACAGAACATAAATATGTGAACTGGAGTACTGCATTAAGTCCAGATGTGAGGTGTCATTGTAATAAAGTGTTGAAATCCCCTAATAAACACAAGGACCCCATACAGTGTAAGTACACATGAATCATGTATACCAAACACATATATAACATGTAATGAATAATAAATCAATGCCACAATGCAAATATAATGCAAATTAAATATTAAGCAATGCTAATCATTGCACAGCCCAGCTTAGTAGATGTGAGCAATGTGTAGGCCAGCTAACTCAGTCTGCCCATTGGTATACCCCTTTAAGCAATGCCAACCTTAGGTAAGCAGGTTTACCCATAGCTTGGCATTTTCAAAACTGTCCAATCACAGCAAAGTGCGGGAAACGGCCCTATTTAAACCTAACAGGTGGGAATACATCTCATAACTGGTTGTAGCTTCCCTTTCTAGTCAGTATGTCTGGAATGGGAGATGGTGTGCGTTTTTGGGTGCAGTGCTGGGGCATCCAGGAGTCCAGAGTCATGGCAGGACTCCTTTGTGAAAGACCATGACCAGAGACTGCTACAGGGACAGTGCCAGGGTTCCCAATACAAGGTGGAAGCCTGGGACCGTCTTGCCCGTGACCTCACCAGTGCCACTGGCATACTCTGAACTAGTGAGCAGGTCAGGCATCACTATGCCAACCTGAAGCAGAGAAAGAGGGATCTCTTAGATCAGTGGATCCAAGAGGCTAGGAGGACAGTGGATGGCATAGCCGTGTGTAAGTATCAGTCCACTAGCTGTTTAATAATTGCCAGGTCATGTATATTATGGATAGGTATGGCTTAATATTCCTCTTATGTCTTTCATAGTGGCAGGTGAGCGGCCTGCGAACCAGGAAGCCCATGGCTGTAGACTGCAACTGTTGAAATGTGAGGCAGGTTAGTAATACTCTTGCATGTACTGTCATAATAAATAAATCTAAAAGAAGTAGTAACTTAATTGCCTGTATAAAACCTGTATTATTTAAGGCATGTACTGCATACATCAGAGAATAAGGCAGGAAGAGTCTCATATAGGTTGTATGTAAATAAAAGCATAATAGTCTGACAATTAAGGTCTAACTGCTGGACTGCATGTGTTCACTCTGGTATCATATGGTAATGTAGAGTTGCAATCACCTAATAGTACTGTTGTAGTAAGCACTGTTACCCGCACTGTGCTACATAAATAAATTGTGCAGGAATGTCTGTATATGACTGTTGTAATCCCGAGGTCAAATAGTACAAATGAGAGAGAATTAGACAGAAAACACTGAAAAGACAAACAACACAATCGAAATAGTACACTCAACTGTGATGTGAACTGTTGTATTTTTTTCACACACAGCCATGGTTCGAATCCTGAGAGTGGTAGTAGGCTGTATGCAGAATCATATCCCACAAGTGTACAGAAATGTCCAGAATGTCCAGTAAATCGGCCCATAGCTGCTGCCTGTCACCCTGTCCCCCTGGCAAATCAGTGGGATGATCCCAGATGTTTAGGCAGCAAACAAGACACACAACAAATTGTCAGACATCTATAACAACAAACCTGTCACTCTAGCACCCCCTCCAACATGTTATGAGAGTAAGTAACCAAATATGTCCCATCTCCACCCCCATGTTGTCAAGCTGTGACCAGAGTGTGTACAGTAACAGAGTGAGACGTATGTACATAATACTAATGTAGAAACTGGTAATTTGTGTGGCAACATGCAGGTAGTGATAACAAACATTGCTCCCACAGGTCTGTCAGTTACGAACACTGTGCCTGTAAATAAAAGATTGATATCCTGTACTGGTACTGTTTACTCTCGCATTGTATGGCATTGCTAGTGCTGCAGTTGCTCAGAATAATAAGGTATAACTTATCACTGTCACCCACACTGTACTACATAATATAACTCTCTAGGAAATCCTGTATAAGAGTGTTGTAATTACAAGGTCAGAATGTAAAACCACAGGAGAATTATAGGCAGAAATCAGACAAGAGATACACAGCAATCCCTATATAGCACACTCAACTGTGATGGACAGTGTTTTATTTTTAGCAGACACGGCCATGGTATGATTCCTGGGAGTGGTAGTAAGCTGTATGCAGAATCATACCCCACAAGTGTACAGAAATGGTCCAGAATGTCCAGTTATTTGGCCCATATCTGCTGGCTGTTACCCTGCCCCCTTCCATACCAGTGTGCTAATTTCTGACATGTAGGTAGCATTTCATGTCATATAACTGACTGTCAGACCTGTACATGTTTGGAAAATGTCAAATAAAACAAACCTGTCATTGTACAAGTCACTAAAGGTTTAAGAGGCAATAGTTGAAATATGTCCCAGTTCACCTGCAAGTGGTGAAGACATGTCCAGAGTGTGCGCAAAAAGAGATGGACAGGTATGTGCATAACATCAACCTGGAATCTGGGAGTATGTGTATAAACAGTGAGGTAGTGTTAACAAACAATACCTTCACAGGTATACCAAGTAAGAGGTGTATACTACAGGTAAAGCCAGTTCATGTATATAGTTGTCAACAGCCATACCACTGTCTAAACTAAGGCAATAGGGTAGTGTACTAATACCTGTAAGGTGCAGATCACAGCACTGACTAGGAAAGTAATGTGAACTACGGGAATATACTAGTTGTTAATTGACATCTTTCTCCCCATCACAATATTTGCAACAATAAACTAAATACACAACTCATTTAGTATATGCTGACTTAACTCTACTGTTGGCACATATGTTCTATTGTTTGATAATTATTTAAATTTGTTTCTATGCATGTGCTATGTTGAAATACTCCCACATTGGTGGCATGCTGCCATCAATGTACCTGCATGCTGTTGTAATGACCACTGTGGTCCCATATATGCATGTGTTCTGTTTGCTATGCAACTGTTCCATATCTAGTGTTTGGGTTAATGGGAATATCTATGCATGCTGTTACACCTAATCCAGGAATGTGTTGACTATTACTAACCCACATATGTTGATAAAATGTAAACACCATAGCACGTTTGGGAAGGCCGGTCCCGGCGGACCCACCTGTCCCATCTCAGCTGACCATGGCACCAGGCACCAGCACATCTGGGGCCCAACCCAAGACCTCCTCATCTGTTGGTCCTGCACCACCTTCAGGTGGAACCACCTCAGGGGATGGGGTTCACCCACCCCCTGGTAGTGGGCACGGACAGGAACCTGTCACCTGTTGCCAGGTCCGGGTTGTGGTGCATAGCAAGTTCTACAGGTAGGTCGGAGATCTGCCATGCCAGTTGAGGGCCATGTGTCACAGCTAGAGGGTCGGCCTGGCCCTCCTACTCACCATCCAGCACAGCCACCTTCAGGGCTGTGAAGGTGCTGTGGTGACTGCCCATGGGTGGGGACCTCAGTCCCACTGTTACCACTAGAGGGTTCATGGGCTTCCGAATTCCCAACACCCCTCCCCATCAAGGTGTTTACCCCCCACATGTGTCATATACTGCTCCTGAATGCATCTTATTTGTCTTGTCTGTTAACCTTCCCAACCTACCTCCCCAAATATACCTACTATACCTCCCCAACATCCCACTCTCAGCTGAAAAAAAATAAATAAAAAGGGCAATCTGTTTCCAAAAAAAAATCTCACCCCATACATAGCTGTCCATTTCACACATGTGTCCACTGGACACATGTAATCTGGTCT
>NC_056735.1:1502037471-1502072471 GCF_019279795.1 Protopterus annectens
CCCTTATACAGCGCTACAACAGTGTATATACCAGTATTACAATGGCAACTGTTACAGATCTACACTATGGCATAACATAATACTGTGGTCCACATTATTAGCTGGGACTAGGCTGTTACATGTAGTGTTCAGTGTTTGGGACACGGCAAACTGACACACATGTGTAGGCCATACTTGTCAAGCATCTGCAAAAAGGCTGAAGGTGGGGTGGATGTGTCTTCCTGACACACCAGTGCACTGCAGCAGGGATCCTAAGGATTTTAAGAATGGCTGTATCTGCACACAGTTAGGTTCAGGAACTGTGGCAGATGTAACCCTAATTCCACAGCAATAGTGATGGCAGTGTGTGAACTCCAAGGGATGTGCACATGAGCAGACCTTGCAATCATGCAGAGTTGGGGGACATGTGTAGGGCAGACTGACCATATACTGGCAAATGCAGATGGCCCATGCTAGTACACCCCTGCCAGGAATAGTGACTGCTGTAGTATACATAGCAATAGGTGCAACAAACCGTCATGATAAGGGTGTGCACACATATGCACCCATGGAGTGTATGCATTGCGGTCAGTATCTTCACACCTAACACATTTTTAGACACTGCATGTGAATGTACAGGACATATGTCACATAGGCTCATGTACTGTTAATATAGGCGGTGATGTGGTCCCATGGCAGATCAAGGAAGAGTGTGTCATATCAATAAGGGTGTCTACACTCCCCATAGTACGGTAAAGCCTGAGAGTTGTCAGTGTAATAGTTTCATATTGGTCATACATGCACCGCTGATGTTGAGATCTGTAAACCAGACATCAGTCATTCACAAATGACATCTGTCTACATATCATCCCAGGCATGTGTCACTCAGACACATAGGGGTTGTGAGCATTAGAGCAGACATAACTGACACAGTAATAGACATTCAGCAATGGTTTGCACACCTGTGAGGTTTGGTGCACAGTACATGGCAGGGTGCAGAACAGGTGCACAGCAATACTGTGTACATGGGTGCAGTGTTTTCCAGGGGAAGGGGCATCACCTACTACCACAGCCCATGTATCACACACATGTATACTGTTGCTAGCATGGATTGACTATAGCTGCACTGCATGCTGTGTACCATATGTTATGCATGTTGACAGATGGGCAATGGGAAGATTGTGTGTACTATATTTGTGCAACCTCACCTGTAGGTGTGTGTGTATGTGTGTGTGTGTGTGTGGATGGGGGGTTGTTTAGTCTGTAAGTGCAATTTGATGGAGTGGAGGGGGGTTAATGCGTGTAGGATGTGTGTGTGCATGTGTGTGTGTGTTTGTGTGGGTGTCCATGTATGCACATGTGTGATTGTGGGGTCATTCATATGGCAATACTTCCCTTTAGGATTGTGCAGTACATGGACATGGACTGACACATGAAACACCAGGAATACTTGTCTGATATGTAATCACAGGACAGCTGATAGTATAATAAGGTCTGTAGCATGGAACATGCATTGGGAGAGAAAGTAGACACCAGGTATCCCTTAATATTGCAATCAGCAGAAAGGTGAATGACTACCCATGTATGCAGCACTACAGATGCATTGGGGAATTACTAGACAACACCAGGGAGTGTATCCATATATTACTGTTGTCCACATGATAAGCTGATTGAGCAGCAGATCTGGCATGTACTGAGCAATAGTTACATATGACACTCCAGTGCATGACATTATGGAGTGAATGTAGTAGCCCCTAACATATAGGGGCCATGCTCACGATGTCCGGACATACCCAGGCTGAACACTGGATGACAGCAGTGGGGCCATGTAAAACCTACTCCACTCAAGTCAAGGAGGTAATGGAGTAACAGGTCTTGTGTTGTGATCATGCGTCTAGGCATTTAGCAGAATGATACATTAATGAGTGGTATTAATGAGTGTATGTTACCAAGTGTGCTGCAGTATGGGGAACCTATGTGAATAAATGTGGGACTGTCTGTAAAATCGGGGACAGGTAGGTATTAAGGTAGAATGTCAGTGTGTGTGTGTGCGTGTACTGTTATGCAATGCTGTACAGGTCTTAAAGTACATTTCTTGTTTTCCTCCACAAGTAGTGAGGTGGGTCAGGGTCCCTCCTGTATACAATTTGATGTTGGTGTCCATAAAGACAACAAAGATGATGATAGTACTGTTGAGGCACAGATGGGGTTGTCAGAGGCTGAAACTGTGCCATCGTTTGACATCCCCTTCTTAGCCACCCCAAACCTGCACGCAGTTACAGTGCCTATACATACCCCATCACCAGTGGCCATAGAAGAGGGACAGTTGCTGGTTGGTGGCAGTGTACAGGAGAGTGTAGTATCTATGCCTACGGTGTCTGGTCACAGCAGGAATAGCCAGATGTCCGTCAGGGCACCACATAGGCAGATGTATCAGGGTGCTCATGGTTGGGCTACTGGTCATCATGCCCCTGGCAGAAGCGTCATAACTGGTAACACCAGGCACATATTTCAGACTGTCATGGTGGCACAGTGACGTATGGAACTGTACACCAGACAGGGCCTGTGGCTGCATAGGGCTGCTCCCTCATCTGCAAGCGACAACTTCCATGAACTTTCTGGTGCCCTCCATGATTATACTGAGGTCATGGATAGATGGTTGAGTGAGATGGTTGGTCTCATTGACCGTGGTTTGTCCATGCTCGAACATGTGGTTGGAGTGTGGTGATGGCCGCATGGACGTAGGTCAGCAATGCCAACAGCTGGCGGTCGACATGGACATGCTAGGACACCAAGGCGCTCCAGTAGTGGCAGTAACAACCCCAGCACTGCAGGGGGGGCACTGTCCACACCACACCACAGCAGGCCACATGCACATGGCTCTGGCCAGTCCCAGGAGGGACCTAGTTCCAGCGGACATCTGTCATCATCAGGGGAGAGTAGCACATTGAGGCCTGTACCTGGAAGTGCCCATGGAACCCCTGGCAGGCACAGTCTGCATGTCCCTGGCCGGAGGCGGTGAACTGCACACCCTGCCAGGTATAATCTGCAGCTGTCCAAGAAACACCTGTATAGGGTAGCCACATGGCAGAACTGTGTGTATGCATACCCACACACTATACAAACACACCTAGGGCAACCCCATACCTAATACCACATCACCATGCAAATTTCAACTAATTACACCCCTCACCAACACACATGGTGTCAAGCATATAGCCCACCCTTGGTCTCTGGCAAACCAACACACTGAGTGATTGTGGTCTCCATAATGTTATCCATTTGTGTTGTAGGTGTACATGTATCAGCAGGAGGATGGTCTGCAGTCATATTCCAAAAGGGGTATGGCACTGTGGTGACACCATGGCTGTGACATATCCTGAGTACAGTTGAACACATGTCACAGGTTTCTATAACAGTTATTGCCTGTGCCACATGAACAGGTGACCCGCTGGGATATGTATAACTAGCAACCTGATGTAGATCCATCCACATACACGCACACTCTTTCTTAGCAACACTGGGACTAGAACCCTACCTAGGTATGTAGTGCTACTGAAGTGTGTAGCTTTCATTCACACACCACACAGCATTTAGAGTGAGGTGTGTTCCAGGTTACATGTTACATGCAGAACATCCCCAGACACATACAGTATGGTAATGGGGGATGTAATGGTTGTATAGGGACAATACATAGTGTGACATACTATCATATACACATTAACAGACACATAACAGGCAGACACACATCCGAGAGACCTGGGCCTATCAGTGCTAACTAATTTCTCAGTGTGTCCAATGTGTTACGGGTAGACTGCTCACAGCACATGCATAACTGGGCTGGATTGTAGTATCAATTACCTGTTTAGTTGATGGTGAGAGGGTACTGGGTGTATCGTGGTGTAATGAGAGTGTACACAGCACCCACATCCCACAGTGCATATTGTACTCACTGGAACCCATGATGACACTCTGACATACCCACCATCACACATTGCCCACAACTGTGATACAACCCAGTGTACATCTCAACAGTGGTACTACAGGGATATGCATCTAATGCACATGCCACAGGCATAGTAGGGTGTTGAATTGTCATGCCTCACCTATGAGCAGCAACAACACTATCCATACTACTGTGTGGCAATGCATATTGTAATAGGAGTATGTGGCCACGGAATGCTGTACCCTACAGATATGCAGGCATGCACACATATACACACTTGTCAGAACTCAATGGGTATACCATGCCTATTGACCCATTTGTACAACACTGTTGTGCTGGTACTGCAAGGCTCATAGGTTCATAGGTTCATAGGTAGGTACTAGGCTATATACCTGAGGGCATTTATAAGCCTAGCCAGAATATGTCAGCTTTCGCCACCCCATTGATTAATTAACTGACCCTTTGTCAAGCAGAGCCAATAAAGTGATCCCAGGGGTGTATTTTCTGTTACCCATCCACTTGTCAAGGTTTCTCTTGAAGAGTGTTAGTGAGGGGCTCTGACTGATGTAATTTGGAATTTTGTTCCAAAGCATGGGGAGTCTCTGTGACAGGAATCTATTCCTCCAGCATGTTCTGTTTATTGTTGTGGTGAGGTTTAGCTCACTAGAGCGTGTGGACTTGAATTTCTTTAGGTGGAGCATGTCCATCAATTCTGAGTTGGACATGGCTTTGTAAGTCAGGCAGAGATCACCTCTGAGTAAGCGATATGCCACTGAGTATAGCCGGCGTTTTTTCAGTCGGGCTGCATAGGACATATGTTTGAGGCCAGTAATCCTCTTGGTGAGGTACTTTTGAGGTCTTTCCAGCTGTTGGAAGTGTCTTGTGAGGTATATCCCAAATGGAGCATTGTACTCTATGATGGGTTTAATGAGTTACGAGTAGTGGTGCATTATAACTTCTTTATTTCTAGATGCAAACCCTTTAGTAATTCAATGGGCCACATAGAAGGATTTCCTAACTACTTTGGCAATGTGATTGTCAAAGGAGAGATTACTATCTACCTGGGTCCCCAGATCTCTTATTACCTCTTCTGTATTAAGGGGGCTGGTGTTTTGTTTTTCCCAACCAGGATGACTATGTATTTTTTGGCATTTAGCTTGAGGCCATGACTTTGACACCAGGTGTTTTTCTCAGTAAGGCCCTCTTGGAGGATGTCCATGTCAGCCGGAGAGTCAATTATGGCTCCCAGTTTGCAGTCATCAGTGACCTTGGTTAGCCATAGTCCTCCTGTGTTTGCCTGTACTTCTGAGAAGTGTATGCCAAACAGTAGGGGTCCCAGTACTGAGCCTTGCGGGACACCACTTGTGACTGGTTTAGAGTCGGACTTGGAGTCCGCTATTCTTACCATGTGAATTCTGTCTGTAAGCCAGTTGGCAACCCATCTCATGATGTAGGGGATTATGTACAGGCTGGTGAGTTTTTCTGTAATACCTGAGTGGGGAATGGTGTTGAAAGCCTTGGTGAGATCAAGGAAGGCTGTGTGAACCACATTTCCCTCGTCTATGGCCTTGGTGACTGTCTTGAAGAAGTCAACCAGGTTTAGTAGGCATGATCTACCCTTAACAAAGCCAAACTGGGTAGTTGCAGTCATTAGGGAGAGGAGTGTAACAGGGTACATGTAATGTCCGATACAGCAGCATCCACATCTTACTATGGTAATGGGTGTTGCAGTGGTTATGAAGGCCCTCATGGTATTCCCAACTACAGGTGTACTAACACACAGATACTGCTATCCTCCGTAATGCACATGTACACATGTGTTAGTACTGGGGTGCATTGTTGCAGGTTGTCATAGGTGTGTACCTGGCTATTGTCCATGGAGAGATGGGTAGTGTAGGGGATGTGTGTACAGTGGTATCATGCCACCTGCCATGTGCCAGCAGGCACTCTATTGACAGACACCATTATGGTGACCCTCAGGGTGAGAATGACATGCATCAGCCAATCCTCTGGGTGCTTCCTGCAAATGGCCACTGAGGTCATCCACATGACATGTATGCAACATGTATTACAACACATGGTTAGTGTCTGTGAATATCATGTAAATACTGGACTATATATGCCCACACAGTTTATGCATTCACACATGCCAATCTGTCCTGACACATAATACCTGGTGGTGCAGAGGTCACTTGGCCACATACTACCAAGTAGTTAGTGACATACAACTGTACAGAATCCCACTGCTTTGTCAGAAATACACAACAGGTATGGTTGCCTGGCAGCAGTTTTTCTTGCAAATAACTGGACATAACAGCACACTGGGTAATTACAGTAAGCTGCTAGCCATGTCACAATGCACTGTGCAAACTACAGGCAGACTGCCACAACACTGGAATACATTTTGTATGGGGGAATACACATGTACCTGCAAATATAGCAGGCTCTACAAGCATGTCACAGCATAGGGTAACAGATACCTGTGAGGAAGTGCATTCCCACAACCAATGTGAACACAGCCACAGCCACATATGGTACGCAAGCTTAATATGACACTCTATGGACTGTCTGATAAACACCATCCTCATAGGTACCCACTCACACACTAACCCTACACACACTGGGTCACAACACAGTGTGGTTCGATGCCTACCTGTGGTATGGGACACGTGTGTGTCTGACCCTACAGACATGTGAGCCGATATGATACCATACAGTGGAGCAGCATGTAACATCAGAAAGAACAGGACCAGGCACAATGGCATCTACCACAGTCTGTGCATGGCTCAAGGTACGTATGCACAATACACATACTGTCAACAATCACCATAAGTACACAGACCCCAGTACTGTACATACAACCACAGAATGCCCAGGTTATGCCCTCAGAAATAACACCTACCATACGTAACATGTCTAGTAGTCTGATATCTGACTGGCTTGTTATCAGGTATGATGTCAGTAAATAATGGTGTACAGAACATATGCACCTCTTACTGCATGACATATGTAGAAAGGTTGACAGACTTGTGGCTGGAGCCACAAACACTGGGCCAATATTGGCATGTTGCTGTGAAAACCTCATACATTTATTGTAGTACCAGGGTTTGTTGTGACAGATGTCCTATGAGTGATATGAATTCAGTAACTCTCATGGTTGTCACCACGTACTGACTGCAATCCTCAGGCTATGCTTTTGCAGTTCTAAGAGAGGTGTTCTGCGAGTAACACAAGAAACATAAGGCTCCACACACTACCCAGTCTGCAGATAACCCTACAGTTGGGAGTTTCCTCAAACACAACACTGTCATGACAGGTATTAAATCATGTAGACCAGCCATATCCACACACACCCTGTTAACTGTTAAACCGACATTACTCCAAATGCAGAAGAGCAACGCTTACATTCTGTAGTCATGTCTGGCACATCACCCTCTTGTCTGTTGGCCTTGTTTCCACAGTGTATGTTGTTAGAGGTAAATCCCAATACCATCTGTGATGCTGTTTGACAAACACCAAATTGAGGTCCTGCTCACACTGAATGAAAAGGCCCAACACCCACATGATATTCCTAGATATTGGAGTGTGTTTACATGCAATTGACTATGGGAATTTTACCACAGCTATTCTACATGCAATCTGCTAGAGGGGGACTGCAATTTATACAGAGGCCATCAGCTGATCATGAGCATCACTTACAAAACACAAGCTGCTGCCCTAAGCAAAGCAGGTGTACTTCTCCACATCCACCAAAGAGGGAGTGAGAGAGACAGACATAGACAAAAGTAATTCAGGGAGTGGGTGGGGGAGTAAAACCTAAGCATGTTTGTGTCATACACCTACCAGTATGGGGTTTCAAACCTCGGACTGACTATGTATTGCTATCCCATGTCTATGCAGTTATTGCATGCACCACATAACTTACATGTGTCCAAAGGTATATCTGATGGTGAGTGACATCTGCAACAGTGATATAAGGTAGGTGTAGTACACATGCCTGTTCACATGAACAGGTATCAATGTCAACACAGCCACACTCTCTCAGAGACTCACAGACATTGACATAGTTGGCGGGGTCAGGAATAGACTTCCTAACTAGTTAGTTTGCCACAATACAGTAATGTGCAAGTATGACATGCATCACAGGGGTTATCCAGATGATATATGGGCATAGGGTATGTGAAGGTATCTGATATCAGACGGCATGCTTCAGTAGGCCAATGGGAGTTGTAGTGAGTAAGAATGTGGTCTAAAGCATCATACTCCATACACACAGACACAGGGTGCCAGTACTGACATACATGGGTGCATTGATTCACAAGTGTTTAGTGGTTGACTGTTCCAGAAGGCTGTACAAGGCAAGGTGAATGGTATACCTTGGCATCAGGCCACATGACAATGGTCTGCAGTGTGGTTCAGGGGTATAGTGTTTGGATTGGCCCACATAGGTGGGTATTGTATTCACCATCCAGTCACCTGGGTTACTATTGTGTGTGGCCAGTGCTGTGCAATGCTTGCCATGTATGTGTTCTATAGCCCATGACATGGACGGTGTCTGGGATGTGCACACATCCCACATGCAAGTTCAGTGACATGTGGAACTGTACCTGGGATGTTTGGCCCATGTTGTGTACACAGATTGTTATCATTAGATGTGCCATTCTGGTCTCATGTGGCGTGAACTGGTAATGGGCACCAGGGTGACCATGCTCCTACATTGATAGCATGGTACAGGTATTCCCTGGTGTCAGAGGCATGTGTCCATGCAGGGCATGTGTTTAAGGCATGGTATGTCCTTTGTGGGTCACATATGATGGCACCACAATTGTTGCAGGCATCCAGTGGGGGACATAGTGAAGGTGCACTGTCTGCAATTATGTGCCTATTGTAGTGATGGGACAGGGTGCCATGCCCTCTGTAGTCCACTGCAATCACATCATGGTTACTTTCTGTGGGCAATATGCAGGGTACTACCAACATAGCTGTTGTTGCCTAGGCAAGTGTGTTTGTGTATGAGACATGGGTTGAGAGTGTTCTCTGGGTAATACAAGGGTTGTTTAATTATTTCACCAGGCCTTGATGTCACATGTAGGGGTATGGATTGGCACCCCAGCCTCTCGGATATTTTACATCTGTTATCCTTGTAAGGTGGACATTGTGACATATAATAGGCCCACCATATAAGAAATTTGCAAAACCCACTCCACAATGAGTCCAGTTGTTACACACTCATAGCCACCTCCACACCGAATAAGAATGACAAACATAGACACACGCATGCACACACACACACACACACACACACACACACACACACACACACACACACACACACACACACACACACACACACACACACAGTTTCCATCTCTGGGATTACAACTTCTACCTAACTAGTTTATCACTGTACAGCATTACACAGTTATAGGACACGCCACAGAGAATACTGGGCTACTCCTTCCCCAAAGGTGTATTTCAAAGTGAATGACATAAGCAGGCTTGCCAAAGTAGGGCACTGGAGGTTGTAGTGACTGTGAATGGCCTCAAAAACATTGCTCCCTACACAGACAAACTAACACACACACACACAAACATCCACACTTGACATATCTGAGAATAGAACTCCCACCTAACAAGTTTATAACACTACAGCATTATGCATTTATAGGATGCACAACAGAGATTACTGAGCTTCACCTTCCCCAAAGGTGTATTTCAAGGTGAATGACATCAGCAGGCATGCCAAAGTAGGGCATTTGTAGTGAGTGTGACTAGCTTAAAAAGCATTGCTCCCTACACAGACAAACACACACACACACACACACACACATGCACACACAGTTGCCACATTTGGGATTTGAACTCATACCTAACTAGTTTATAACACTACAGCATTACACAGTTATAACACACACCACAGAGATTGCAGGGCCATCCCTTCCCCAAAGGTGTACTTCAAAGTGACTGACATCAGCAGGCTTGCCATACTAGGGCAATGGGAAGGGCAGTGTGTGTGCATGGGCCATAACCCATTCATCTAGAGGTAGACACACCACATTCAGGCACAAACAGGTTTATATTCCACAGGTACATGTATACAACTGCTAGATGACTACTGCCTTGTACAGTCATGTTGCACAGTTAGCACTAGCACCACAGAGTCTATAATTCTGAGGGATTCCAGAGACAAATGTCTTTGGTGAGTAACATTTACCCATCATGTGGTTGTAGCCATTTGGCTGTGTGCTGGGTGGGACAGGCCTCATTATGGAAGGCTCTTTGTCACTGCCACTTCTTCCACACATCTATGTATGTGTACCTTTGGCATATTATAGTGTGTTGTCCTTGGATATATGTGTGTATTCCTATCCAACGTGTGTGCAAAGCATGACTGGTGCATACTGAGGAGTGTATGCACTAACATCTGCAACTGTCAGATATGTATGGTCCACTGTTGTTGCCAGACATGGGCTTCATTTCTTTAAGTTTGTGAGCATGCCCAGTATGACCTTTCAGTATTTTGTTGTCTGAAATTGCCTTAATTTCTCTATGTGTGGGAGCATGCCCAGTATGCCCTTCTGTATTGAATGTGTAGATCCATTCCAATTAGATTGTACTCCAGTGCAGACTTTTGTGTTCTACACTTACAGCTAGCAAACTGTTTCTGCAGGACATCTGTAGATCAGTTGACAATCTGGGGTCAAACTGGGCAATAGTGATAGGGATAGTGGGTACTGTAGGTAATTGTGTCTGTGCTGCTTCTGATACATGGTCCTGGTGTTAGCAGGGATATTCAGACATGCATACTTTTATACACTGTGATGTTTTATGTCATCAAGTGCTGTCAGGTAGACATTTTTGCTCACAATGATGTCCTGGGGAACACAGGGTGAATTTTGCTGTGTCCAGTATTGTGGTCAAATGCCTACATATTCCTGCAAACTAATGCCATTCTGGATGGGGAGCTGCAGACACTTGCTGCTGGGTCTGTGTAACTGGTTCAGCACCTTGGTATAGTGATGGCAGAGGATCCCATACTTGTACATCCACTGATGTGACAGTATGGCCTAATCTTGCTGTGGCAATACCTCACAGCTGTACAGATTCACAGAGGTTACCCACGGGCAGGGGTTATAAGTCAGGACATTGCCCCTATTGTGGTTTACGAGCAGGTTTGTAGCCACCCATTCTTGTGTTTGCAGGCAGGGATAGTATGTACACATGGCTGTGTTTTGGACTTCGTACATTCCATGCTGCCCATGTTCCCACCCCCCCATTATTCTATCCTCTTCCATACATTATGCAAACATTCTCTGATGCTTTCCCTATAGTTATCACCTCATCACAGCAGTGTATTGGTGTTGGTCCACAGTTCATGCAGTGGGACATGGTGGACATGTTACTGTGGTTTGTCCACATGGCCTTGCATATGGGTTCTGTGGACTGTGTTATGTTGTTATTTGGGAGACCATGACATAACATACATTGGCAGTATGGGTGAGACACAGGCCTTTGGCAAAGGACTGTAGGCCATTTGGTAGTGATGCAGGCAAGCTGTAGTAGGTTGTTGCATTCTGTCAATCTTACAGTCCCAGACTGCAATACAGTATATTCCCCTGGGGTGACAGGGTAGGTGTGCTAGGTGCTCATGCCAATACTTCCTATCACTATTGATCAAGTGGTGTGGATGCTGGCAGGGTTCTGCATACAGTTAGGGACACACCTGCATGGGACACCTGCACTGCATGCTGCATTCTTTCACTATTTCCATACACAGGTGGGGGTCATATTGTACCCATTCCCAACAGCAGGGATAAGACTGGGAAGGTACCTGTGGGTGGTGGTTGGGTGAGCTGGATGCATGTGTGCTATGAACACTACTTGCATCTGACTCACAGATATGCATGGGGCATTCCACTTATGCTGGCTTGTTCAGGGACATCAGCTGTTTCTCAATACATAATTCCTATGACCTTTGTGGTCTGCAAGTATTTGACCAGATGACACTGGTATTCCCTACTACAAGCCCAGATAATGTGCTGCAAACCTGTATGTATAATTCCAAGGATGTGTCCATTTAATGGTTACACATTATACACTGTCTGTCTGGGGTGCTTCCTCCTGTGTACTGCTTGTATATCTGGCCCAACAGTCATGCCATGTCCATCTTTCAGATGGTGACACATATTACCTCCATACATTTACAATGGCTTACTGCTAGAATGTGTTAAACCAGGGAGCATTGTGTTTGGCACTGCAGTTGTGAGGACTTGGCCCTGTCATCAGCAGTACTGGGCATTGACCACCAGGACAAACCTCACCATGCATACATAATGACCACTCTCACACAATATGAAACACACACCAACCTAACACACGCATACCTTCATATTGTACAAATGCTACAATCTATCATGCTACCTTGGCAACCTCAGGTAATCTGTGCTCCACTGTTATTATACCTGCACATACATGTTACTACATTTCTACATAGGACTGGGGGGCACACCTGACTGTTACTACATGTCTACATCGTATTAGGGGGCACACCAGACTGTTACTACATGTCTGCATCTGATTGGGGGGGGGCACACCAGACTGTTACTACATTTCGTCAAAGGATTGGGGGTGCACACCTGACTGTTACTACGTGTCTACATAGGCATGGGTGGAGCACACCTTACTGTTACTACATTTTTACATAGGATTGGGGGGGCATGCCTGACTGTTACTACGTGTCTACATTGGCATGGGGGGCACACCTGACTGTTACTACATTTCTACATAGGATTGGGGGGCACACCTGACTGTTACTACATTTCTACATGGGATTGGGATGGGAATGGTATGTCAGGTACTCCATGTCATTCTGTATTCTAACCTATCATGCTGACTAGAGGCATATCAGTGTACTACAGGTCTTAGGTTAGATTGAACTACATATCAGTTTCTTACCCTTCAGAACTAACATCCCACTGCCTGACCTGATGTAGTCTGTTTGTGTAGGCCTGTGGGGGTGGAGGTTACCCATAGCCATCATTCAGAGGCCTTAGCACAGCCTTTGTTTGTGTTTGTCTACACCTTTCCTGCTGGCTGAAACTGTTGTTGGGTATGTGAGCCTCCCTGAATGGCATGTGTGTGTCATATGGACACACGTGGCCCAGCACATTTCCTGCACTGGGTTTTGTCACCATGTGTAGTACTGGCTACTATGGTGACAGCAGTATTTATTACAGATCTCATGCTGCCACTATAGGTGTCTACTATCTGCTGGCATCCCATTCAGCCACCTGATTCCCTTGCATTCTCACATCCATACCATAGATACAAGTAACAACACTTACTACTCCATTCGGCAATTGGTAAGAAGAGTGACTTACTTTGTGGCTGTGCCAGTATTGAGGATGGTGCTGCAGGGCTGCCTATGTTGGATGCACATAATACACTCTCTATACATGGTTGAGCACAGGTAGTGTCATGTTTGGCATCCCTTTTTCTGTATGTGTGAGTCAGAGAAAGGTGTCATTCCCTTGATCCCTACTGCATCAGTGTATGTGCTATGTGTTGCCTGTTTGCCAAGGCCAGGGCATACTGGGCATGCCTCATTCTGCCTACTAGGGAAGGCTCAGGTTGTTCCTCCTCCAAGTCACTCTGTACTATGCAGGCCTTGGTGGGGGGCTATGTGGCCCTTCCCCATGCTGATCCTGCTGCAACTTTTTCCGCAGCATCATACTGTGTAGCATGGGACATATGATGGCAATTTGAGTACACATAGCTGGTAAGTACTGCAAGGCTCCACCGGATGTGTCCAGGCACTGGAACTGTGACTTGAGCATCCCAAACACATGCTTTATTTTAATTCTGATCTGTTCGTGTGCCTCATTATGGAGTTCTTGTTTGGGTGTGTGTGCATTTCTGATGGGTGTCATCAGCCATAGCTCCAGTGCGTAACCAGTATCCCCCACTAGGTGACCATAAGGGATATCCTCATTGGCAAATCTCTGGTACAGCTGCATCAGATGCCAGATGTGGGAATCGTGATAGCTTCCAGGGCAGCCAGCACACACATTCATTATAATGCCCTGGGCATCGCACACAACTTGGCAGTTGATGGAGGGGAAGCCCTTGCGGTTGATGTAGACCCTACCCCGCTCACCAGGTGGTGCTTTGATACATATGCAGTCTATAGCACCCACTACCTCAGGGTATTCTGCTATTTGTTGGAAGAGATGCATATTGCTGGTCAACACCTCACAGGCATTGGGGAAATATACTTGCTCACCGGCATGTGCTGATATGGCATCCAGGAACTGGTGGAGTACCATGGATGCTGATGCCTGTGAGATCCCCATGATATCCCCAGTTGGCCTTTGGAAGGTACCTGTGGCAAGTATTGTTAAGCCTACACATACCTTGGTATTCACTGTTAGTTCTGTGTGTCAGGCATGGCTAGCACAGTTCAGCAATTTCCTGTAGGAGGTCCCTGTCCACCCTATAGTGCTCCACTATCTCCAGCTCATGTAGGCCCTGGTAGGTTACCCTGGGTCTTTACACTCTTCTCCGTCTCCTCACTGTGGGTTGGTCGACAGCATTATCATCCTCACCACCCTCAGCCTTTTCCACATGCTGATGTTTGACAGCTGTTGCAGCCCCTATCATTTTGTTGTTTTTGTTTGTTAAAACTTCTCCGCTTGTATACACCGGTGGTGTAGAGTATGTGGGAAAAAACAGAGGGAAAGGTGTTTGCATAGTTTATAGTAGTGTTCTCGGCTGGGCTGCTGCCTGTGTAATTGGCTGATTCTGATACATTTCACCTGCCAGCTATGCTAGTTCTCCTTGATTACCTTCCTACTACAGTTTTCCCTTCCCATTGCCTTCCTGTTTAAGCCCACGGTGCACCGTGCAAACACAGTGCTCAAATGTGCATAGAGCTGCTATTTCCTAGTTTACTTTTTTTTTTTCCTTTAAAACCCAGTGCGTGGTGTGCACACCCACTTAGGCAATGTAAAGAGTGCTAGGCAGCCTCAGACACACCCCCTTGCATAGCTTGGCTAAGCTAAGGGCAAACCCGAGCAACAGGGCTCCAATCTGGTTACATTATGCCTGACACACCCCCTATGATGTCAGCTAACTCTTAGGCTTGAACCAAGTTATTCCTGCACTTACACTGTTGGGTGCTGACTAGCAGTGAGGGGAAATCTGGGATTCAATATCATTCCCCTCATTTGCATAGGATTGCCTGCTAATGCATAGTTACAGGTCCTACACTGAGCATCCCCCTTAGCAACCACTATTCACTGGCCATGTTATATTCTGCCTGCCACTGAGTATAATGGCAAAATAGTGATTTTGGTTAAAATGCTTATTTCAGGTTATTTTTTATGTTTTCGGCCCAATCCCATTTGCACCCTATGCCTAAACAGCCGAAATCGGCTAAAAAAATAAAAGTTATTTTTTTTAAACAGTTTTACATGTCAATGGCCATATCTTTGGCCATTGGCATGCTTTATGTGTTATATACACCGTTTAATTGGAGCTGTCATGGCTCCATTTTGTAGTTTGCAGAAATGTACTCGGTTACTAACTGAGTACATTTCTGCAGATTACACTAGTCCTGCACGTTTGGCTGCCAGCTTCCTGGATCACAAATTCACCTCATTTGCATAGTTTTCACCTGCAAATGGGGTAATTTGCATACAGGAGCTGCGTCCATGCAGGAATAGTGCAGGAGCGCTCGTGCACATCCCTGCATTTTATTCCTGGATTGCACAACAGACATATTGCCTCCTGGAGCTCCTGAACTGTTCCTGCACACTGTGCAGGGCTTGCTGAATCCAGGGGAGAGAATGCTTGACACAATTATATGGATTAATCTAACCATCCTTTTACCAAAAGTTTAAAAGAGCTCAGATGGAGCAATGTTGCTGCTTAATGGTGCTGAGAGTAGTTGAAAAAAACTCGGAGGAAAATGCCTATCCTGGAGAGGTACAGGGGCAAGCCGGGTGTATTTGAAATATTCATTTGTTATTGTTTTAAAGGCAGAATAGTTGGGAATATTTTGAATGTGTTGAGGGAGAGCATTCCAGGTCCTGGCAATTTTATTAGAATACAGGGAGTCACCATGGTAGTTGTGAGACTGTGTTATTTTTAGTAATAATCTGTCTGAAGACCTGAGGGACTGGGTATTGATATGAGGTTGGACCAAGGTGGACAGTGCAGGGCAGTAACTGGGGTTGTGAATGATTTTGTGGGTAAAGGTAAGTTGTTTTAATGTTAACAGGTTGGGAAGTTCAAGCCAGTTAAGTTGCTGAAGAACAGAACAATGATGAGCTTTGTGGGGATCACTGCTGGCAAACGTTGCTATTTTATTATAGCAGGAATCTAAGTTATTAAGGTCAGCCATGTCCCTCATTCCCTCCAGAACAGCTCTTTTGAGTGTGTACCTCTAACTCCCAGTGGGCATGGCTTCAGCCTTTAAAAAATGAAGTTATCACCTTACAGTTCTAACAAATAGTCATTGACAGAGTTCAGACATCAATACAATTGTGTTTGCCATCATGTATGCTTCAAGATAAAATATTCTAATACCTTGTATGTAGCATGGTTTTGGAATTATTAATGCAAATATGAACAAGCATTATTTGACACCTAGAGGTGCAGTAGGAGGTAACTGCAGATGCACCTGGAGACGTCACTCGGATGTAATGAGTTAAGTTTGTGAAGATGTGTGAACAGTAGAGAAGGGTAGATAGAAGTTGAGATCTTGCTGTTCTAAGCCTGGCTTGGTGTATAAGGAAAGGTTTGGCCCGGTAGAGAGATCCAAGTTTGGCTCGGACTTTTTTGATTGTTAGAGATATATTAATGTCAAATTTTAGCCTATCATCTATTGTTACACCTAGGAGTTTGGTGTGATTTGTAGGCTTGATCCTGGTTCCATTGGCTGAGTGAATTGAGAGTTAGAGGGTGCAGCATGGACGTTTTATTTGTGAAAACCATTAACTTAGTCTTATTTGGGTTTAGAATGAATTGGTGGTTAGATAAGTAAGTTTCAATTTCCTGTAGTGATTTTTGTGTCTTTTGTTGGAATTTGTGGTGGGTAGGGGAAGCACAAATAAGTGATGTGTCGTCTGCATATTGTATGATAGTAGCAAGTTAGGTTGCTGAATTTAGGCTGTTGGTAAATATAATAAAGAGGAGGGGTTGAAGTATGGAGCCTTGGGGTACTCCAGTGGATACTGGGAGTAGAGGAGAAAGAGTTTCATCCCATTTGGTAGCCCGTGTATGGTTTGATAGGTAGCTATGAAACCAGGCAAGAGATGATGAACTGACATTGTAAGTGGAAAGTTTGTTAAGTAGGAGTTGGTGAGAAACAGTTTCAAATGCTTCTGACATATCCAGAAAAATAGCTGAGACTAGTAGTCCCTTATTTTTGAGGTGATTTATAGAGTCAGTAAAAGCTATTAAGGCTGTGTTAGTACTATGTTTAGGTCTGAATCCATGGTGAGTGTGGGATACAAGGTTGTTTAGGTGATGTAGAAGCTGGTGGTGAATACATTTTCTAGGATATTAGCTATGGATGGGAGGATGGCAATGGGGCAGTTGTTGGAGATATCTGTAGATGGGCCACCTTTGTGGAGGGGAATGATGTGAGAGATCTTCAGAGGTGAGGTGCACACTGTTCAGAGATAGAGTGAATGATAAGGATAGAGATAGGATAGGCGATGGATGGGGCAGCTAGTTTTAAGAGTTCCTTGGGCAGTTGGTCGGGTGCAAGGCAGCAGGGTTTTAGTTTGAATAGGAGCTTTTTTATGTAAGAAGTTTGAATAGGTTTAAATGAGAAATGGGTAGTAGTTAGAGTGGCGGGGGTGGGGACTGACAGTGGAAGATTGTGGTGGTTTTCTGTGAGGGAGGTGATAGAGTTAATGAAGTGGAAATTGAATTGAGATGCTAAGGATTCGGTGGTGTTGGATGTGGAAGGGGTGGGGGTGGAGGTTTTACCTGGGTTTAAGGGGTGGTTTAAAGTTTGCCAGGACTTTTGTGGGTTGTGTTTGATCTTGTGCAGGCTGGTGTGTTTGATCTTGTGCAGACTGGTTTGTTTGATCTTGTGCAGACTGGTTTGGAAGTAGTATTTTTTTGTCATTATTTATTCTTTCCTTAGTTTGATTTTTTATTGCTGATAAGAGATGAGATTGTCTTTGTTTCTGGTGGATTGGTACAGTGCCCTGGCTCTATCCCTTTTCTTGATTAATAGTTTAGTATCAATGGAAAGTGAAGGTAGTTGTTTGGATTTGCAGCGTATTTTTCTGGTGGGTGCCAGATTATTTAGTATGTTAAGAAAATTGTTGTTAAAGTATTCTACTGAAAGGTCTAGGTTTAGACTTTCAGTGGAGACCAATCACAACATTGTAGTAATTGATTGAATTCATCAGGGGAGAAGTTTTTTTTTTTTTGCAACGGATTTATTTAAAGGGATAGTAAGAGTGGATTTGAATCCTATGTCTAAGTAGAAATGTAGGGGTATGCTCACTGAGGGTGATTGGAAGGCAACTAGCTTGTTAACTCAGGTTTGTTTTTTGGTTAATATGCAGTCAAGTAATTACTCTTTTTTTTTGAACGTTTGTCAGTGCGAGTGGGATAGTGAATAGTTTGGTAAAGTTGTAGAGATTGATAAAGTTGGCAGAGTGGTTTGAAGAGCAGGAGAGCCAATCAAGATTAAAATCACCTAAGATGAATGTTTCATGACTGAAAGTGGAGGCAGACCAGGAAAGGAGACGTTCAATGCTGGAAAGATTGTTTCCAGGGGGAAGGTAAACAGCTATGATAATTATGGCTTTGTGAGGGATTATTTGTACCTTTGTGATCAGTACTTTGAATTGGGGATGTCTGGAGATATACAGTTTACTTTTTCTACATTTAGAGAGTTTTTAAATATAATAGCAACACCACCACCTCTTTTGCTTAGTCTATCTTATCTTATAACTGTTGGGAGCAATTTTAGAGATATTAGGCACAGTTTTTTTTTCTTTTATCTCTCTGTTGATTAGAATGACATTGTTGAGTAGGAACTGTGCATTGTTGTTACTATGGGGTTCTGGGATAGTGAGAGTTGTGGAGGCACTTTGTTTAGTGAGAGATAAGATCAAGTTTATAAAGTTGGAGCTGAATTGTGTTGTCATATTATCTGGGAAATTAGTTGTTGGGGGGCAAGGTTTGATGTAAATGTGAGTAGTTGTTTTATGGCCTGCCAGAAGAGTTTAGAATTATTTTGAATTGTGCTTTCCAGGTCTTCAAAATATCCTTTTCTGTCATTGAGTATATACTTTTAGCTGGATTCCTTAGATGTCTATAGTCTTGTAGAGATTAGGGAGGTTGTTTTTTGCCATGTTTTCCATGCATAATTTTATTAAGACTTGCTGGATGCCTTTTGTTAGCCAAGGTGCAGGTATTGATCTGACTCATTTAGTTCTCAGTAGGGCCAGATTGTTATGTGTCTTTAGGAAAATTTGGTTGAAATAAGTGACTGACTTGTCTAGTGGTATAGTTTTTAGTGGTTTCCAGTTATGTTTCTTTAATGTATAGATAAAAAGTTCAGAGTTGTAATTTCTTTGGTTATAAACTCATTTGCAGGTCACTTGCCGGTAAATGCTAGGCTGCTGCCTGGTTATGTAAGTGGGTAGGTGGTTGTTGAGAATGTCTGGTAGAGTTCCATTCGCATTAATATTACTGGGTTTATTTCTGAGGATCCAGTCTAGTGTTATTTCCCTGCTTGAATTTTTGTGTATTCTGGTGGTATTATTTATTAGTTGAGAGAAGCCAGATAGACTCAGGTATGATAAATTTAGGCTGGTTTGTTTCCAATCAGTGTTTACATTGCCTAAGATTATTTTTAAATCATGTTGTCGCCAATGCAGGATTTCTTCTAGTATAGTTAGATTGTTTCCAGGGGAGATGCAAAGGTGTATTCAATAGATGGTTTTGCTATTGCTGAGTTTTATGGGTGGCTAAAATCTCTGCATTATGAAATTCTGGGACTTTATAAGGATATTGGTTTAGTTCTAAAGTATTTTTGAAAATAATTTCTATTCCATCTCCTTGTTTTTGTTATCTTTCTAGTCTGATAATGAATGAATATGCTGTTTCAGTGGAAGAGGTGGAAATTCACGCTTCCTTAAGAGATATTATATGTTGCAAGTGGCTATGCCACATTCAGCTCCATTTCTCCTATAATGTCAGCATTGGGGGATGCTTTATCTTAGCTTACAATAACCATGACAGTCAGTACTCAACTTCTAAAAAAGGCTGACAGACTTTATAAACTTCTTCAGACTAACAGTTATTTGCTTTTCATCTCAGGTATAACCCAATAGCTATTTATTTTTCTTCTCCAGCTGCTAACAAGTTTTTTATCAATGCTAATCCATCTCCTTCTCTCATGGATGTTAAAGCCTTTGACAAGCTTTGGAAGAGATTCCACTCTAGTCTTCAGAATTTTGTGCTATTAGGCACATAAACATAGGTTTATTTGAGCTTGTATTGACAGTCTGAGGAACTTTTCACCATCATGTGTTCAGAAGTTAGGTTCTTTCTAAATCCTATTATTGTTAATCTTTTTCAGGATTCTAAACATTGACTACATTACCCTTTAGGTTATTTACAGCTCTAAGGATTATTCAAAAGTAGCTTACTCTGGTGATAGCTCATTGCAAAAGGCATGGCTTTCACATATTTCTTTATTTACACAGCTTACTTATCTTTGCAATCTTTTTCCAAGTGTCAGGGGCTCCTTACCTCCTTTTCAACCTGGGTTTTAAGATCAGCCATTAAAAATCCACCTTGATTCCTTCTCACATGATGTTTTTTTCTAGGATGCCTTCTAAATGGACAACCAATAAACACATTACTAGAATGATCCAACAACTACTTTTCATTCTAAAATGCCTTAACCACATGTACCCACCGTAGCTCTCCTTATTGTCCCTGCTCACATCACAAACCTCAAACTCACATGCAGCCGCATCACTACTCTCCCACAAACCTTTTTCCTCTTCTTATTTCTCTTCTATATCTCTTGAACTATACCCATAGTCACTGCTAAATATACATACCTTCAAACATACATAAACAAGTAAGTCATTACACCTTCCTTATCCATACATACAAACAATATCAAAGTACTACTACTTACAACAAAGCAAAACAAAACCACCAACTTATTCTTCTGTGGTAACATTCACCCAAATCCAGGATTCATCACCAATCTGCAAACCACTACTCCTAGAACCCCTACCTCTTTCCCCAAATCTCACAAGGGACAACTTTCTACTACTGAACCTAAATTTTCAAAGTATCTGTAACAAAACCAAAAACCTCCATGCATGCCTTCTATTCTACTGCCTTAACACAGTTGTCACAACAGAAAGCTGCCTAAAACAGGGGAAACTCAGTAAAGTACTTTCCTCAGAATCAGAATCTGAGACATGGGGGAAAAAGACAGAGGAAGCCAAGTCCCTGTCCTTATCAGAATCATGTAATAAAAGATCCGCAGGAACTTTGTAACAAGAATTATTTCACACTTAAATCTTTCTTCTGGTCTAAAGGATTAAAAGCCTGCAATAAACTCCTATCCAAAGTAATTGACTCATCCTTATAATCAGAAAAAACATGTTGACAGATGCAGTATGTCTATTTTTTTGTTTCTTTTTCCTAGGGACATCCCTAAAAAGATATTAATGCAAAGATGGCATTTCTACCCAAGAAACAAAGTCTGTTGCCCCAGAAACACTATGATGAACCTTCCAGTGAAACTCCTATGGTCAGATAAAGTGGATATCTCATGCTTGGAAAGGGTACTTAAACAAAAGAAACCACTGAATGGTCTCAGGAACAACATATAGCCACTGCAGAATCACTCAACAATGACTGACTCACTGACTGACCCTGCAGTATGAGCAAAGTATCCCTAGCAGATTTCTTTTTGTTAGGAACAGCAGTAATATGAAATAAAAGAGTGGTAAAAGGATTCATTTTTTTGTCAAGAAAGAAGACTTTTTTTGGTAAGCACACCCAAAAGTTATTAGTCAAAAACATAGTTTTCACTAAAATGTTCACAAGCACTATATAAACTTAGACTGCCCATATCATTCCCAGTGATGTAATTGCACAAAGAGGGCACCTTTTCCCCAAAATTATATTTATTTTATTTTATTTTATTTTATTTTTCAGTTGAATGACTGGAGAAGTCCACTGGGTCAAGAAGAGCCCATTTTCAGTGGAAGCCCAGTGAGCAAAGCTCCAGTGAACAATTACAAGCATACACAAAGCATATAATCATCTAAATCAAGCTGAGAATACAGTATAATACATACGAGGTATAATGCAATCATGCAAAGAAATACAAATAATAGGACATTGTTAGAAATTTTGTATGTACAAAGTCAGATACATTTACTGATATAAGAAAATCTAAAAACGTCAGCCAAAGTGCAACAGAGGGCTGTCCAGTATTGGTTTAATGGAGTGTAGTAGTAGACAAAGTAATGGTATGAGAAGTACGTGTAGCAGGGGATGGAGATGAGAGTAGTTAGATGGGGAAGATATGTTGGAGAGTGGCATGGGCATGTCGATTTTGAAGATAGGTTTGAGAACAAGAGAGATTTGAAGTTGGTGTGGTTTGGAGTATTGCAAAGGGATAGGAGAGAGTTCCATAGTTTAAATATGGATTAGTATATCAAGAGGTGGCCAGGGAGCCATGATGTAGATTTGTAGGAGTTTTTGGTTTTCTGATTTGAGTAAATGGTTAGGAATATATGGGGTTAAGGTAGTAACGAGAGAGGGACAGCTGGAAGGCTTGAAGATGAGCTTGTGGGCAGCAGTGAGTTTGAGAAAGTTCAGATAACTAGGTAGTTCAAGCCATTGCAGAGTATGGAGAGAGTGGCAATGGTGGGATGAGTTTTTTGAATTGGTGGCAAAATTGCTTATTTTATTGTTGCAGGATTCTAGTTTAGATTGTAGTCTGAGTTGGAGATTGGTTAGAACAGGAAGAAGTACCTGCAAAATTAATAAAAAGTACAAAAATAAACTGCAAGACCATGATCATGGGACAGTCTAGACAGCACAGTAAAAATAACAGTAAAATACCAGAATTTTTAAAGAGACATGGCACAATTTTTAAACAAAATTAATTATAGGTGGAAAGAACTTCCCAAATAGGACTTGCCTTCTCAAAAATTAGAAGTAGGAGGCTACACTCTATCCTATGAAGCTCAAGATTAGCAATCTCAAGGGTGGCAAGAAAGTATTGAAGGATTTTGTTGCCCCTGCTTCTGATTTCTCCCTTTGGAGTTCAAATTACAGCAAAGTTACAGCAAAGTGGGGGGAGAGGCTTAAGACTTTGAAAGACTGGATGACTGTTAGATCCTGGACAGAATATAACTCTTATAGCTAAGGCTACTGCAATAGAGATTATGATGAACATCCAAGCCTCTACTGTATTTTCCACAGTTAATATTACTACTAAAGCATTGCAAAGTAAACTAGCTTAACTAGTTTTTTTTGGGGGCCTACTAATTTGTAGTCCTTCAGCAGATGATAGACACTGCCCCTCATTCTCCCCTAGATGCCAGTCATGTCAGTCTACTGTAGTAACTTTGTATGACTGAGATCATCTTATTTCTACCCCCAAAATACAATACTTTCCTGATGAATTAGCATGTATAACCTTCAGTTCTGTAATTTTGTCCTGGGGACATCACCAATCTGCTACCAGACAGTTTGTGAAAACAACAGCACCCACCCCCCCATCCCCACCAGACATATCCCAAAGCATACCTGTCACCAGTCCTCTACCTAATATCTCCAAAGAGCAGTTCATAAACACACTCTCCATTGGCAAAAACACAGCCTCTATAGGACTGGCTAACATCCCAAGCTGCCTAGTAAATGGTCTGAAACAGTACCTACAGGAACCATTTGGCATTCTCTTCAACAACAGGGTAAGTACTGGCTTTGTCCCAGCATAGTGAAACACAGCAACAGTAATTCCCTTGCCCAATAGGGTCTGTCAACTGCCCCTGGGAACTATAGACCCCTAAGACTAACCAGCCATATCTGCCAGGCCATGGAGACAATAATCATGGATCTTATCAACAAAAACATAGGTAACCTTCAAGCTCTTGTCCTGACACAATTTGGCTTAGTTAAGGGTAGATTATGTGGGTCTATATTAGATTAACGAAGTTTCAGAACTTTGAATACCATATGGTAGACACCATATGACCAAAGTTCTGAAACTATGAAAATCTAAAAAAACAAAAACAAAACAAAACAACAGAAGTAAGTGCTTGCACCCCCCAGACCCCCCGCTACTTAAATATACCAACTCTGAGATCCTGCTACAACATAGGAAAGGGAAATCTTCCCTTTCCGCACCATTCTCCATTAAAGTGCGATGTTAGAGTTGGTATATTTAAGTAGCAGAGGTGTGGGGGGTCCAGGGGGGGCTTGCCCTCTTGCTAAAACACATTTAGTTTACTTTCCTTTGGGTTTTTTTTTTTTTTTAGATTTTCAAAGTTTCAGAACTTCGATCATATGGTGTCAACCATATGGTAATCAAAGTTCTGAAACTTCGTTAATCTAATATAGACCCAATTATGCTTATTAAAACCTAGTGGACTTTTTCGAGAATGTCACCAAACTCCTGGATGAAGGCAAAACACTACATACAACCTATCTTGACTTACCAAAGACTTTTGACACAATCCCCCCATCAGGCATCATTTATAAACTCACAGAGCTGGGAATTAAACCATATGTTACTAGATGGGTAGCCAACTGGACCACAGATGGAGCACGTACAAAGTTGGGGATTCCACCTCTAGCAGCAGACCAGTTATCATTGGTGTACCACAAGGATCTGTGCTGGGTCCCCTATTGTTTGGAATGTATTTCTCAGATGTCCAAGGGAAAATAGATGGCCTGCGGCTTAGCATGTTTGCTGATGAGTCCCCCAACAATACTGACATAATACAAAAAGGCCTTACACAGACAAATGATTAGTGCCAAAGCCATGGGCTCAAAATAAACACAAAATAATGTGTTATCATCCCTTTTGGCCAAGGAGAAGTTCTTGCACATTACAGTATTAACAGTACTCCCCTTAACTGAAACCCCGTGGTGAGAGATTTGGGAATACAGGTTGATAGCAACCTTAACCTCAATCACCATGTGTCCACAGTGGTAAGGCAGGCCTTCTATGTTGCACATCTCATAAGTAAGGGCATCACATCCAGAGCTAAGGATGTTATAACTCCTCTGTACTCACCCTCATCAGACCACTAATAGAGTACAATGCTCCCTTCTGTATGTACCTTAACAGACACCTGCAACAGCTGAAGAGACCTCAGAGGTTTCTCAATAAGACAATTCAGAGCCTGCAACACATGATCTGCATGGACAGACTGAATGCTCTGTCCCTGCAATCTGTATGCTATAGGCTGCTGAGAAACTAATTGTGCCTTGCCTACAGAGCAGACTCAGACATTGAGTTAATGGAAATGCTGCCCATCCACAAGTCACATGGGACAAGATTAATTCACTCTAGGGATCTTAGCCTAGCCTGTGACATTAACAGGACATGCTGGAGAGACAGATATATAAACGTGACTTAGACAACTGGATGTGAGGACATAAATTTACCCCGGGTGTGTCACTCACGTCCCTCTTGGATAATGGCAGTCAGTGCTGATCAAACACTTGCACTGCAAATATAGACCATACAAGTTGGTCAATAAGGGAACAATGGTATAAAATGGCTAGGCTTATAAAAGCCAGAGGGCCAGTAGCCTAGTAACCTCCTATGTACCTAATGTGACATCTACCTGGGATGCAGGCCAGTGTCTGACCCTGCCATGGTGAGATGGTTGTATATGCAATAATCTGATATAGATGATTACATCAGCATTATCTGTTGAGCATGTGGTAGTACATCAGCATTGTCTGTTGACCATATGGTGATAACAGTGTCCCACATGGTGGTGTAACAGTATTTCTGTAATGTCAGGTAACAGCTCATACACACACACACACACACACACACACACACACACACACACACACACACACACACACACACGCACACACACGCACACACACACACACACACACACACACACATACACAAACACACAGTTGACTGCAATGAGAACAGAACCCCTACCTATTTAACTACACAGACTACAGGACTATAAGCAAGCGACATGACACAAGTTTGATTTGTACATGTGTGCAGGTCAACTTATAGTGGATGACATCAGCAGTGCATGTTGGAGAGAAGAAGGTGGGATACCTGCCTGAAATGGATGTGTAGGCAGGTGCAGGTATCAAAATAATGTCAATTTTTCAGATGGGCGTGATAAATGCAGGATACACACTTGCTCTTCTGGCTAGACAAACACACTCTCACACACACACACACACACACACACACACACACACACACACACACACACACATGCACACACTTGACTGCAGTGAGAACAGTACCCCTACCTATCTAAGGTATACAGACTACAGAACTCAGTACTTTAAAAAAGTGCCATGGCACAAGTCTGACTTTTACATGGCTGCAGCTTAACTTATAGTAGATGATATCAGCAGGCTATGTGGGGAGACAACAGGTTGGGAGGCCTGCATAGGCACATAGATTCATAGGTTCATATGAGGCCAATGGCCTAACTATAGAGTGGGTCCTTCGTGTGCAGAAGCACACAAGTACCCTTACTGAGCACAGTTGGATGTTTGAGTTTAGCAGAACAAGGTTGTCAGCACCACCGACTGGCCCTGTCCATGAGGGCTCACACAACATTATATATTACACTTTGTAGTGTAGTTGATATATATGCATAAAAAATACTGAACTCCCAGTGTTGTACTGGTTGTGTGGGGGGGGGGGGGACACATGTATTTATTGTGATTATATGATGTATACTTAAAATGTGCCCTCAGTTTGCAGTGTTACCACATGTAGTTTTATGTCACACAAAGGAAACCTAAATTAAACACCAATAAGAAGCTATACACACACACACACACACACACACACATATATATATATATATATATATATATATATATATATATATATATATATATATATATATATATATACTGTTCCAGTTAAGATATACAATGATATGTCATAATATTATTACAGAATACATTCTAGGTTCAGGACTTACCTTGCAAATGCAGCAGTTCAGACAATTTTATTTCGGGCCTAGAATTTCCTTGTGTCTACTTCCATAGAATTGAAGTATGTAGGAAAAAAAGAGAATGTAGGCTACATGGATGATTTAGAGTTTGTTGAATAGCTCCATGGTCCTGAAAATTACCTCCTTATGATGTAATTAGCAGCTATGAAAAACATCTGCTACTTTGCTAAATATATGAACTCCATTAGTGCCCATTAGTGCATGGTGTGAACCTACACGCCAATGCATGCACTGACACTGCACTCAACGATGCTGAGATAAGGTGAACACAAGGGATCTTATTACATTTGTCCATGCCTGTGATTTCACACAAACATGCAGCTCCAAAAATAGAGGGAAAGTTGCAGTCCCTGCAGTATAGCGGTCCTCAATCACTAGGCCATGGATCATTTGGTACCGGGTCGCCACTTGTGATCTGTAATGATGCATCTCTGGTGCAATATCCTCCCATGGACCCTTTGGCAGTATGGAGAATGCTGATATCTCTGTTAATGGGACAATGCAGGTTTTCAGGATTAGATTGTGCACTGGGAATGCAGGACTTATAGATACTCATGTTACTGCAGAATGTTTACCACCCCATGTCAGTATTGATCCAGCCCTTGCCAATATAGATCCTTAATGGAATACATGTATATATGTATATGTATATGTATATATATATATATATATATATATATATATATATATATATATATATATATATGTGTGTGTGTATATACATATACACATTTAGCCTTGTCCCAACCATATAAATTACAAATCCAAAAGCACATACCTAAAAGCAATTGGTGTAGCATATCAGTTTGTACCTCTTCACTGTTAATGTGTAGATCAGCATAATCGACATATAGAGGTGAATAGTAACATGAGTGCTAAGTTTCAGAAAAACAAACTTTTTATTTAAACAGTAGAAAAAGCAAAGCAAAAAGTTTTCCTGTAGTGCAAGCTATCCTTATACCACAATCATATTGTTGTTATTCACACACAATGATGTTCCTGTACTCAAACCAGTGGAAACTCTCCAGCTACAGAACCCCTTATTGCCATATTATGGAAATCAAAATACTCTGCAATTTTACCTAAGCAATGAAAAAGATTTTTTGAATAACTGTGCAACATGATGACAAAGAGTACAGTGCCGGAAGGAAGTATCTGACAGAACGTATCTTACTAGGTGAAAGATCTCTGTGTGGCTGTGCACACCTGTGATGTTACACACAGATACACACTGCAGCATTTTCAGTACAATAATCCAACACTATGTAATATGCATGCTTTTGTTCTGGTGGAAGAAATTGGCATGCATTTTATAGAATTTATCATGCATGCCAAAGTTCTAGTGAAAGAAAATGCCATTCTTTTTTGTGCCAACTGTCCTTACCATAATATGTGTCTATAAATCGCAGCAATGATAGACAGCCATCCTAGATGACTCAAGTTGTCCACCAGGGAGTTTTTGTTTTTTTTTTGAAGATCTTGCTTTGGTTCTATCAGGTACCGCAGAGTCAATAAAATTGTACAGGTGCTCATATAAAGCACTGGTGCATAACTCAGCATAGGTGTCTGTTCCATTAGTGGGGGGAGGGGCTATAAAGCTATTTATGCTGCCACTTAAGAGGCTGTAATTGTTCTTGGAGAATTTTTTTTAGATTTGCTGTTGCTAAGGGGGTCTTGTGTTGTATTACTTATAGTGAAACTGATTTGTCTTCAGATTTCAGCGGGGATGGTCACATACTGCGAGGGTCTATATCATGAGATTGGTAGGGGAAAATGTAAAATCTCACTTGTTCGACACCAAAATGTCGAACTCCAAGTTTCCCGAACTGCCAAAAACACCAATTTCTTTTCAACGGAAAGAAATCGGTTGGCCAAACACCAACGCCACACTAAAACAAACATATTTAAGTAGGGGGCTTTGCCCCCACACCCCCCAACTAAATATTCTAACTCCGAAACCACACTACAGTCAGTGTAAGGGCAGGTGTCACAGAACAGCCAACTGATATCTTTCTTTTGGAAAGAAATCGGTGTTTTGGCCGTTCGAGAAACTTGGAGTTCGACATTTTGGTGTCAAACAAGTGAGATTTGACATTTTCATCTGTCAGTCTCATGATAAAGACCCTACTGGGAGTGGTGCAGTAGTCCCCATGTTGGTACACACCAGATCCAGGATGCTTGAGCCCCTTGAGGGTGTGTCAACCAGCTGATCCAGAGCACTGGAGTTAACGAAGTCGAAGAACTTTTGAGCAAATGAGTCAGAACATGTATAATTTATCCAGTCAATGGATGGTAATTAAAGTCACCCAAAATCAGAGTGTTTGGTTGTATCTAGATTGAATCAAGTAGATCCAAGTAGGCTGAGTGAATGCCCTGATTCATGGTGGGGTCCTATAGCTGGCAATGACCTGAAGAGTTGTCTTACCTGCAGTTAATTGTACCTGATGTAATTCAAGGGAATTGTGCTGTTTAACCAATCTAGAGGTGTATTTATCTTTAATGAATACTGATACACCACCTCCTTTAGTTCTCACACCTTCTGTTTGTGGTCTGACTGTGTGGAAGGAAATGTAACCTGGTATAGGTGGGGTGGTCTCTGCAACCTTAAGCCAGGTGTCAGTGACTGCACAAATGTCAGCATCTTCCAAGGTGAGGACTGCTTCTAGTGAGTGCTGTTTTTGGCTTAAGCTTCTAGTATTTAGCAGCATAACCCTGAGGTTGTTTTTACATTGGGAATTTGTTCTTGTGACACTGCCTAAAAAAGATACTATGGGGGTGGCATGACGCTTAGCCAGTAACCGAAATATCAGAGGTGACAGATGAAGACCATATCTGGGAAAGGTCTGTTGACCATGTTATCCCAGGCTGACAGATACTGGATCCCCTTTGAATGACACCAGAAACTAAGCCAATTGTTGAAGTCAATCATTTTTTGTTTGTATTGAGGTATCATCCTAGGCTAAGGAAATGCTGCTTAAGGCTAGAGACATACCTGCCTGAAACACATATTCAGAGAGTTCATTCATGTCTCTCTTCATATAGTCCAGTGAGGTACATCTCAGGTCTTTCACACCAACATGGACTATGTCAAAGTCATAACAGTGCATGCTGTTGAGAGACCTGAGTGCTTGTGTGATGTGGTGGATCCTGTCACCTGACAGACAGCTGACCATGACTTTTTCTTATCCAACCTGGTGAGAGGGATGTGTGTGTGTGTCTCAGAATTGAGTTGCCTATGACTAAGATGTTTGCTTTTGTGTTATGCCTTAGGGACTTGACTGGTAAGACCCTGGTGTGTGATATAATATGCGTACTATGTTCTGCAGAGGATGTATTATGAGAATTGTGCTTGTGTTTGTGTTTGTGAGGTATCTGATGTTTAGGCAAGCTTCTGGTAAGGACCTCTGTATATGTAGGTTTATATGTTGTAGGTTTGGTAGGTGCAGGAGGTGAGGTGTGCATGTTGACAACCTGCTTAGTATCAGATGAAATGACTGGTGAGTGAGAAAGCCTGTATTCCAGGTTCCTGATATAAATGCATCTCTCACATAATGAATTTGTGTGCACTAGAGCAAGCTGGTCATCAGTGTACATGAGGCAACTGATACATTGCCTCAGGATGCCCATGTTGACCAACTGGCTGGAGAATCTGTAGGAAATTGTCCATCCATAATACTAGGTAAGTTGATGTGGTCAGAAAACATGGAGAGGACAGGAAGGACCAGGTAAAGTAGAGGACAGGAGAAGTGGACAAAAATATGAAGGGCTAGTGGGTAGGTTCTGGGCTGGTACCTCAGTAGCTTTGCTGAGTATATCACCTGTCAGTGATGGACAATCATGAGAACTCACTGATAAAGCACCAGTAGAGTAATAAGGGAAAATTTGCAGAAAGAAGTGTTTGCATCTATAACTGCCAATGGTGTCCACTGCTGTTCAGCAGTGTACAATGCGCAAACAAGTGCAAACCCATGCAAATATGGTCCTTTTGTAACAAACAAGAGCAAACTGATTTAAACACATTAGCCAATAAAAACGCTCAAAATTTAGCCATGTTCCAGCAACCTTCAATCAGATGAGTTCTAACTGCACACTACTGCCACTAGGGTGCATGAGGAAAACTCTCCAACACCAGATGGCATGGTTTAATGCTCAGGTTATCCAAACAGAACAAGATTCAGCAGCTCTGAATCTAGTCCATCCTACAGCAAACAAAGTGCAACAATTTTAGAAAAAAAATCAAATAAACAGTGGTATGGTAAAAATGCAGTTCAGAAGTGCAAAATACAGTGAAAAACTCTACTTAAGTTTTGCAGAGATCAGCAAATGCCTTTGATTGATCAAATAAATGCAGCAGAGTTGTAGCTGGTTGCCAAACTCTGTGGAGCTTTGCTAAACCAAGCTCAATCCCACACAAATGCGGCTCTTATGTGGCAAATGGCAGCAAACTGATTTAAACAAATTAACCAATAAAAAAGTTCAAACTACCAAAGAAAGTGGTTACAAAAAATTGGAAATCAGAACACACTCTCACATTTTAGCAGCAAATTTGTTAATTTAGCCAAACTTTGCTAAAACAAGCACAAACCTATGCAAACCTGTGCAAACACGATACTTATGTAAGAAACTAGAACAAACTGATTTAAACAAATTAACCAATAAAATGGCTCAAAACTAATCTCTACTCCAGCAGCCTTCAATCAGATGAGTTCTAACTGCACACGCCTGCCACTTGGGTGCAGGAGACTCCTCAAACAGAACTAGATTCAGCAGGTCTGAATCTAGTCTATGCTACAGCAAACAATGCACAACAATTTCAGAAAAAAAAGAAAACAGTTCAAATAAGCAGGCACAATAAGCCTTCAAGCAGCGTCTTCCAGCTCCAAAGGGCAGAGGCTCCCCTCTCCTTCCACAAATGTATAGACCACAAACCTTCTTAATGTAAAATAACTGGCCTGAAGCCCAAACACTTAAATCAGAACTAAGGCACTTTCAAAATAACAGACACACTAAGCCTTCAACCAGCAATTCCCAACTTAGAATGATATAAGCTACCTCTCCTGCAACAAGAGTGTAGACTACAAACCTTCTTAATGTAAAACAACTGGCCTGAAGCCCAAGTGCTTAAACCAAAAATAAGACACTTAAAATAACAGTTACAATTTAATCAGGCTACTAACAAGCAGTAATAAATGCAGCATAATAAATGCAATTGAACACTATTAAGAACAACCAGCGAAAGCAAAATCAAATAATAAGGTAGGAAGAAACACAAATACAGTAAAAGTAGCTGAATAAAGTGCACTTTTCTAAGTTAAGTGGGAAGGGAGGGAACAGAAGATAATTCAAGGTTAAGAAACTAAGGGGATGGGCCTTCCCAAATGATCTCTCTATACTCAGTAGAATGAGCTGATGAGATGGGACTGAGAGGAGTGTCCAAAATCAGATTTATACTAGGGATGGGCAACTCAAAAGCCACCAAGTTTAAGAATACAACAAAAGTTGGGCAGGTGGATGTGAAAAATAAAATGCAGACAGAGATCAGTAGTATTCAGGCAGAGTACAGCAAGCAAGCCAAACACTCCAGCTAAACAGAAATATTTCTAGCTAGATGAGGAATGCTACTTCTCAGCACCCCCACTAATTAGCTGAAGTTATTAACTGTTTGCAAAGGAATTCTTTGCTAACTTTTCTAACTGACCCTAGCCAAGACTTCTTAAAACTCCAACAGAACAGAAAACTAAAAACAGAACAAATGCAATACAAGAATATGATACAAAATAGAAGTAACTGAACCTTAAATGAAGAAAAAATTCTAAAATGTGAACAGTAAGGTACTTAGTAATGATTGAACAAGCAGCAGTCATGATAGAAGTATTCCTTTAACAAATGTGCATTTTTACAACACATTTGTCATAGTAGGGGCAGAGAGTAAAGGCTATTTTTAGAAAACCAGTGTTGAATAGTGATTGATCCTACCCCCTTCATTATAGCAGGAGCAGGATGATTTTTTCAAGAAGTTTTCATTTAGCTTCCTTTTAAATACTTTTAAGTACTTTCTTGACTGACTTTTAATATGGGCTTGTTCCAAATTCCTGGTGTCAGCTTTGTGAATGCCCTTTAACCTTTTGCTGTTTAAAATTTGAACCTGATGAGGGTAAGAATCTCCTCATGTACCTCACTCAGTGTGAAGTTTTTCTATCTGATCTGTAGTTTTCTTATTAACAATAGAGGTCAGTGCCTGCTATAATTGTGTAGATTTGTGGGAAAAGTAGCAGTTACCTTTATAAACAGGTAACCATTTGACATGTTGTAAAAGCTGGCAGAAATGGGCTTCTTGATCACCAAGTAAAGTAAAACTACAAATTTTATTTATTCATTTTATTTATTTATTTATTTATTTTTTGAGTATGTTGCCACTGAAGGTGAAAGAAGTTATAGTCAGACCCTATTATATTCTTGGAATTAATGCATTCCTAGCTATGACAAGAAAAGTGATATAGAAGGATACGGTTTCTAATTGATCTCAGATAAAAAGAATATATTCCTGGATTTTGAATAAACTCTGTGTATGCTTCGCACAAAGCCTACACAGAGTTTGCATGTTAGTGCGATGAGCAGCAGTGCTAATTGCATATTCATGCTGCTCATATAACACAATTTCATGGCCGGCCATAGTATCACCACTCAGGAAATCATGCAGAGCAGTATGAGCACAGAAAGAAGATGCATTCAAATTTGCTTGTGAGCAAATGTGCTCAGCTAGATTGTGAGGACAACCACAGAGACTACCAGGGGTAAATATAATACAATACCAGCAGTAATAGCACAGTAAAGAAAAGTGTACTCAGTGCAATGCACACTAAAAAAAATGATATGAAGAATTAAATAATGGAGGGGGCAGGTTCAACGGGAAGAGCAGATACAAGGAAACATACACTGGGCAGGGAAAGTATGTTGATGAAAATGGGCACAGACATGAATGATATGAATGAATAAAGAGGAAGAGGGCATGGTAACTATGTCGATGTCCACAAAATAGGATATGCCCATGTATGTACACTTAAAGCACAAGTCAGTAGCATAACATTAAGGACATTTGTAGATCGTTTAGTGCGTTTGCTGTTTACACCTCCTGAGCAAGTATATTATGATATAAACACACATTATACTATATATGTGATGGGTACACATGGTTACTTGTTAATCGAAGTGAATGGTTTTGATATAAACATCAATGATGTGCTCACTGGAAAGGACATTTAGCAAGGATGGTATATACATTATATAAATACTCTGAATATCTGCAACCTGGTTTGCTTGAATATGACTGACATGTCACATAACTCTCAACCAATCAGGCACACATCGCAACATATTCCTGAACAAATGTTGACAGAAACAGGCACAATCATGGATACTTTTACAATTAAATTTGGAGCATTGACAGAGTATGTGACTGTAACTTATTATGTTCTTCAGAACAGATGTCTAGAACTGTAATGATTGTCGGTATTCCATAAGTGGAATTCGCCACTCCTTCCCCAAAAATGACCAATTTTTGGAGGGTTTAAGAGGGACAATGTTAAAACTGGAGTTGAAATCAGGATTAATCATAGCCAGTTGATAGGTTCGCATGACGCATAAGCCACAATCACCACCTGCAAGAATCAAACTCATGCCATCAATGTCGGTGCAACACAGAAAGACATATCACACAAGCATCTACTAGAACACTTGGAGGGAAGTCTGCACTGTTAAATCCTAATGGGTATACATCTGGTATACATGCCAAAGAATAGTTCTGTATG